>NC_053163.1:70149523-70422023 GCF_016835505.1 Polypterus senegalus | reverse complement strand
ACTCACTGCACCCCCTCTCGGGAATCGAACCTCGTACGTCGGTGCTAGAGGCGAAGCCTCTACCATTGCTCCACGGCATGAGGTTTGTCTTTCGTAAGCGGGACATTGACTTTTTCCACCGTGTGCTTTGTTTCCGCAGTAGCTGCACTTATGAATATGCTTGTATGTATCTCATGCTTCATATTTTTTTGCTGCCTTCTCAATTGTGTAATTCGGTTTTTGTTCAGCATTCTTTGGAACTGTTGCTTTTTGTCTGTGCACTGCGTCAGTTCACGTGAGCCGCTCGGTGTATATGCATCGAAGGTTCCCAGCTGTGCTGGTGCCATCTCGTGCAATGTCCACGGCTGTATTTAATGTTAGCTAAGACCTGACACTTAAAAGTTTCTCTTGCAGTTTCGCCGAGTTTGGACCAAATACCACCCTGACCATCTCATCTTACTCTGCATAAGCACAGTCCTTCACCCGTGAATATTTAGCGGCAGTGTTTCTATTGGATTGCCGCTGACAGACGGCCTTATATGGGCAGGCACTAAATTACGTGGGAGGCATAACTCCGCCTCTCACGGGCATCGAGCAGAAGTCTATTATAGTATATGGACGAAAAAATAGGTTCCAGTTATGACCATTACGCATAGAATTTCGAAATGAAACCTGCCCAACTTTTGTAAGTAAGCTGTAAGGAATGAGCCTGCCAAATTTCAGCCTTCTACCTACACGGGAAGTTGGAGAATTAGTGATGAGTCAGTGAGTCAGTGAGTGAGTGAGTCAGTGAGGACTTTGCCTTTTATTAGTATAGATAAGTCATTTGGGTTTAAACCAATGAACCAACCAGTTTAAATGTATGCATCGATTGACACTGTATGTAAATTCAATAGTTTATAAAATTAACCTCTATTCTCTATTCTGATCATTCTGACCATGCTGTAATAGACTGCTTTTGAAGAATGCTCCCCTAAGGTATTTTGCTGAGGAGTAATTAAAAGATACAATGAATAGTTTTTTCCTGTCTGATAACTGATTTGTCGTTTTATGGGATGTTTCTTTCTTTAATAAGAAATTTAATTTCTACCACAATACGTTGTACTTTGATAAAAAAATATTTAAATAACTGAATTTATTGCAACCTACAATGAATCCCTATGAAGCTGCTTATGTTGGGATTTGGGAATTTATGCCAAAATTAGAAAACATTTTTCCATTTTTTTTTAGGATCAGTCATGATTTACTAAACCCAACTCTGGTAATTTGCCATGTTTTGGCAGTTCATTTTTATTCACTGGTTTGTAGGATGGAATCTTATTCAATGGAGTATATATTATAAGTAATGAAGTATGTATTCTGTAAGTGTTTTGAAAATAACAATCTGGCACTTTAAACTTTAATTGCTAATTAAGAAGTGTTTCAGCTGTGAAAATATTTATGAACGATTGCTTAATAAACTGAATTATACCACCCCAATCCTCATCGGCTAGGTATGAACACAGAGCATAACACGTGACAATCAAAAGTTCATGCCTGGTTGTCAAGCCTGGCAACCACTTGTAAAAGTTAGTGTTGAGTCCTGAATGGGCATGGGAATTGATCCCAAGACACTGAATCCATTAGGCAACAGCACTGTGCCGCAGAGCCAACCAAGAATAAAAGTGCAAACTGGTCAGGTTGCACACATTAGTTTGTAGAAAGATTTAATACCTTTCCCACAAATATCAAGTTATGTTATTTGTTAATGAATTATTCATAAACTGCAAAATTAACTTTGCTGAAACCATTAAGTAAAATAGAATGAAAACATTTCATTCAAAAGTAATATTATTCCAGAGGTTTTAAGACTCACTTAAAGTCATTTTTAAAGCAATATTAAGAACTTGCATTGAAACTTTCACTTGCAATTTTCTGCAAAAAATTATTCTTAATGTGGAGAACAAAAAATTGCACCTTAAGATTATTCATTGATTTATTTTCCAAACTTATTTTCAATTCATAGGAATAAATTATCATCACATTACAGCCAATTTCTGACTTTCACAAATTTGGAAAAAAAATAATATTCTACAAGACTAACAAAGCAAAGGCAAACAAATCTCTAACGACAACATTAAATGTTACACTAAATTTAAATTACCATGCCATAGCATTACTTCATACAGCCCATAGCCCAATAAGCTCTTCAGCCAAACATATAAATTGTCTTACCCGCACCACACTAAAGTCCAGCTTGGCTTCCTGGGCACACTGCAGGATAAGCTGAAAGCAGCTCTTACTCTGATTGGTCATTCCGTTTTCATAATACCTTTGTAAGATACGCTGCTGCTCTGCTGTGAAAACCGAACGCAAATTCATCTGCAGAAGAAAAAACAACAATGAATGTAATAATATTGTACTACAAAAACGATTATGGTGTCATTCATTCAGCTTTAAAATGTCAAATTTAAAAAGCTTTATTGTCATAACAATATATTTTATGTTCACTAAGCTCCTATATTAATTATGTACAGAAACATAATTTAAAAGCTTTATAAATGTATCAAGTATGCATTAGATGCTGAATATACTGCTACATTCATAGCCATAAAAAAAAAAAGTTTACTTTTTTCTATTCTTCCAGTGTATGACACTCACACACGGAATCCACAGTTTTAAATAACACTGGATGGACATACTGTACATTGCTCTCATTGATTTAGAAGTCAAGAAGCCGCTCAGTGTTATTCAACAATTACATTTTGGAAATTCTTTATTAGAATGAGAAAAATCTAAGATTCAACCAATTCTTCTCTTATCTCTTGCAAAGTCAAGAAAATAGAAGTTTAAATGTTGAAAGATCATTACAACCAACAAATCGTATTACTTGATATTCACCTAACATTTGCAGAAAGTTTCTTAGTTCTTTTAGCTGTACTGCTTGCTAAATGGTTTAATGTATCTATGGTTTTCTATGAAAATATATTTCCAAACAGTTGCGTAAAATTTACTGTTTACAACTTTCCAATCTGTGCCCTGGTATTTTTGCAGAAGACCCAATTTTGAAGCAACAGTTGACCTTACTTACTACCTTGATAATTTTTAACAGTAATTGAAAAAAATCAAATGATGCATTATTTTCCCTTATGCTTTTCAGGTGGAAAAGGATCTCATAAAAAAGGATGCAAATATTTAATAGGCTCAAGGTTAATATCTCTTTACAAGTATTTAACCCACTTTTGTTGATGATCAAAATCCTGACATTTCCCATCCTGAAATATCCGTATATGAATGAGAAATCTTTGGAACACAAACGCAACAAAAACAAAGTATAACAAATAACTTATCTAGTTATGCAGATAAAGCAGGTTGGCATTCTTGCTAGTTTTTTCCACTGCCTGTTTATATAAAAAGGCAAAATCATTCAACACATTATACTGCATAATTTGAATTCTTTTTGTTTACAACTGTCATTAAATTCCAAAATTTCAAATTGTGAAGTCTTAATTAAATATCAGAAGTTAGCTCTGTTCACAAACAAAAGAGTTATTCATCTAAAGTGTTATTCACCGTAGTTACGGAGACATCAAACAAAAGAACTATTTCTGATTGTCTCAAAAGAGGCCATAAACCAAAACATTTCTCCATAGAGCATTAGCATTGGTTTGGGTGCCGCATACTAGAGACTGGAGTAGGTAAGACTACATTCCAGGGTTCAAACATTGGTCCTGGAAAACTGTATGTAGTTTTCATGTTCCTACTGTGTTTACTTAGACTTTTCTGAAAGTATTTTGGTTTTCCTTCTACATCACAAAGACATGCACATTGAATTAACAGCCAACTCTAATTTGACCCAGTGTAACTGTATGTGTGTGCCCTCTGATAGACAGATGCCATGTCCAAGTTTGGCTCCTACCTTTTGCCCAATGCTGTTATTAATATTGTATGCACTGACCATGGTGTGCTATGAAATGGATTGTTGGCAATTTAAATTAACAAAATTATAAATTTCATGTCTAGTTTAACTTACTTGAAAAGTCTGAATGTAATAGTGTAAAATTATATCATGTGCACAGCAAAACCACCGTGAGAAGCTTAACATGGACTGTAGTGTATAAAAACACGAAGCAGTTTTCATATTCCACACATAAAGCAACACAGCCAGACCTTCATTGGTGCAGGAGGATAATATTACTAATGAAACAGTGGAACACTTATAATCTGTTCTGTTTTCTGTCATTCAAATCCTTGGAATGGGTAACAAATAAACCTCATTTTATGAAAATAGTCTACATTAAATATACTTTTTCAGAATGAGCATAAGTTTAAAATAACATCACATGTCTGTTTTTATAAACATTATGTTACATAGGTTAAGCACAGAAGCAGAAAAAGCCAACCTCCTGCCAAAAACATCTTTGTGATAAAGTCTGCTAGGATATCTATGAAAATTTTAATCATCATTGGGTTTTAATAATTAACACTTCCCTTTTACACAGTAATATGTTTCACAGAGGAAACAACTCTCTTACATATCACCATACTCATCATTAAAATACAGTTGCAGATCACTTATTTTACTTTTTGTTAAGTTTCTAAATAATTAAATCAATTGAGCATATTAAACACCAAAGTATGCACAGATTATCAGCATATAGCCAGGCACAGGTTTTCCAGCATTGCAACCTACTCCAGTATTGTTTTGTTTGTACTTCCTTTCTACTTGTAATGGGTGCCACATTTAGAAACACATACAGTGTACCTTTCCAAAACTTTCCTTTAACTTTCCAGTTTTCCTTTGCTCTTAACATATATTTCAAGTAAGAATTTCACAGCAATCTGTACATATACCCATAATGACCCTCTAGACCTACTGTATGTAGTAGGACAGTGCTTCCCAAACTCGGTCCTGGGGACCCACTGTGATGCAGGATTTTGTTCCAACCAAATTCATAATCAGTGACATCACCTGATAACTCTGATCTAATTTAATTAGCTAGTATTTTTTCTTTTATTCTACATTCAGAAAAGCACAGAAGCATGATTTTTACATTTATAAGGCATTTAGAAATATTTCTGCTTTTACTGTAGATTTAAATGCTTAACTCTCTTTTGTTGATTTCATTATATTTGGCCCTTTCTCTGTGCAGTTTTCCCCCTTCGTTGTATCATATTAATGACAATTAAAAACAAGCAGAGTAGACACTCAGGAGAACAACACTGAATAATCAAAGGCTGTAACTACTTTAGCGTCAGAACCACTAATAAGTAAATAATGGATTAATTAAACAATTATTAATTATTAGAATTAAAACATTATTCTCATATTCCCATTAATATATACAGTATGTATATGTGTTTTTTTTTTTAACCAAACTTAGTTTTCTAATTTCTACATTGTTCCCAAAACATAGAACTCGGGAAATAACCATTCACTTAATTAGCCCAGGGGTTTAATTAAAAACAGAAGCTGGTTGGAACAAAAACCTGCAGCCAGAGTGGGTCCCCAGGACCAAGTTTGGGAAGCACAGAAGTAGGATATTCAAGATTTTCTTTCCTTCCTATTTGCCTCTTATATTTAGTTAATAATGCTAACTTTCCACTGATACATATTAAATGTTCAGTAATTCTTGATTTTTGAAATTAGTATTTATTATACAACAGCACATGTAGTATGATAATTAAAATAAGTTAGTAATACATTTATGTGAATGCTGCAAATTTTGCATAAATATCGTAGATACATTTTCCCTTTATCTATTGTAGCTGTTGTTACACATCATGGAGATTCTTCTCTTTCCATTGCATTATCTATAGATAATTGCAAAAATATTTGCATTAATGTTTCCCATTATTACTTCAACTTGTATTTATTTCCTATATTAAATGTAACAACGTTTGTTTGAATTTACAGTGCACTGCTAGGATTCTGTTGTAAAATACAACAGCAATAATTACATTTTCCTTTCAACCTTTAAAGATGTGAATTGTAAATTTCATACACTTTACATTTAAATACCATTTTGTATGAACGTCAGAAGGGAAGAGAAAACTATTGCAATTTTAGAATTTTAATTTAGAATGCCTTTGTTCAATGTTGTCATTTGTCATAATATTTGTATACTTTTCCGACATAAAGGAAGATCTTAGTTGAGCTTTTCCTCATGCTTACAAAAGAATAAATATCTAACTAATAGATAGCTAATATGTTTCCATTGAGATATCTTTTATTGGAGATCTAGCTTTTGTTTCTACAGCTTGCATATTTTGCAATACTCTCAGACACAAGTAGAAAAAAAAAACTTTTGTTATTACATTAAATGATGAATACATATGAATTTTAACTGAAACAGGGCTTTTTCCAAAGACAATGGGCTTCAGTTACAGTGCCATTGGTTGATTGGATGTATTGGAAGTACTATGTAACTAAGTCAGTACTTTTTGTATGCAGTATTTGTAGTTTTTTTTTTTTTTTTTTAAAATCAGGGGCTAATATTATTAGTTCATTAGAAGTCCTTACTGCTAAATATGTTACATAAAAATTGCACATGACTAAAACATTCCTGCCGTTTAATAATTCTTGTTTTTCTTAGTCACTGGCCATGCATTGGTTGAAGGGGACTGCAAAACACAGTTTTAAAGAAAAATGTATTCTTTTGAATGGGAATTAAGAGTTTTTCCTACTACTCTTATTATATGTTTAAGATTTTTATTTGTGTACATTGTTCACTCAAGCACTACTTTTGTGTGTTTTGTTAGTTGTATGTTCCAGCTTCTATTTATTATTATTTCTTTTTTTAATTTTTGCCCTAGCCATAGCTAGACAATAAAGCTGAAACACAGAATCATGTTGCACTTTAACTTATTACAAACAGCACTATTATTTAGAGGCAGCAGTGGTTGAAGTGGGTACCAATGTTTAAAGGCTTCTTAAACAATTACTGGTAGTGCAGTGGGAGCTTTTGGGGTGTGAATGCACTTCAAGCATTGATTTTCCTCCTGTAAAGGTACTGAAGTGATGTCTTTGTTGGTAAAGAAAAGAAGACACAGGTGTCTGAAATGTAAACAACGAAGGGAAGAACTTTTTATGAAGGATTAAAGGTTCAAAACATGACATAAGTAAGGAATGTACAAAAAAGAACAGGTAAAAAGGAATAAATTGTAAACTGCAGTATATGTACAGTTGTTCACCTCCACTACTTTAATCATATTGGACGGGATAACTAAGCTGTGTTGGACGTGAGGAAACCACTTCAACAGTATTTCTCTCTCCCTCTATGGCAACCTGACTTAAGCTTTATTACTAAACACGTTTTACTTGACCTTTACAGAACCTTTCTCCTTCACCTTCACAGCAAACACCACATAATATCCCTTGCAGTGGTTGAAGTAAAACCAAATTACAGGAAGTTCTCCAAGTTGCTAATGTCATTTTAGTACAGGATATCAACAAAACAGGTGGGGGCTTGAGATTGGAGTGTATTAATGTTAGTGGTACATTGAAGAACCCTTCAAATACCTCTATCAATATATCAAAATGTCATTTCTTAGAAGATACCTACTGACCTAGGTGTACCATCCTGCCAAATTCCAGCTTTTTAACTAAACAGGAAATGGTGTTTTTGTTAATGAATAAGTGAATTAATGAATGAATGAATGAGTCAGTCAACTCTGTATTATATATATAGTATATAGATGTGTAAAATAATATGACCTTTAAAAAAGACTTCACTCTACATAAACCAACACATACATACAATCGTTTATCCTACCTTCGCTTATTTGACATTCCTTATTATCCGACGTCCCATCGCAAAAACAAAAAAAAAAAAACGCATTAATCGGCAACAAGAACTGCATATTGCAAGCGTGAGCGTAGTCTATTTTTTGTTGCTCCCAACTCTACCGCAGCTAATTACAGAGGAACCTCGGTTTGCGAGCATAATTCGTTCCGGAAACGTGCTCGCAGTCCAAAGCACTTGTACAGTATAACAATGCGAATGTCCCCATAAGAAATAGTGGAAACTCAGATGATTCGTTCCACAACCCAAAACTATTCATATAAAAATAATTAATACAAAATAAAAAGTAAAAATACATAAAGCAAATTAACCTGCACATTACCTATGAAAAGACTCATGGCTGGTGTGAGTTTCTAAACTCTTGTGGGATTCCACCCAACAGGACGACACGCAGAAGAGCGTCCCAAAGCAATCGCAGTCTCCAAGCACTGTAGCAGTTCGCCATAAAAGCAAATCCGAAAAGATCGCGGACATGCTATAAGCGCCTGCCGTCGATGGGTGATACAAGGAACAAAGTACATTATAAATGTGCAGGGCACAATATTACTTTCCCCTGAACCTGCCTGACTGCTGTGTCTGTGTATAGGAGAGCAGTACATCCCACTACAATAAATAACTGCGCTGTTGCTGTTTCAAGCTGAATAAAGCTGGTGTTGCTAAAGTACTGAGACTCAACTTCGTGTTTTTGGGTACAAGATGGGAATTCGCACATCACAGCATAAACACAGTCACAATACTGCAGTAAACAGTATACGCTCGTACGGATGGTGACTATATGAGTGACAGAGTTAAGGCTCTAGAAACTGCAATTAATTACATTGAGCAACAAGAAGCTGCTACAGGAATCGACATTATGATGCTGCAAAGATGGCGAGACTTGGCAGCAAAGAAACGGCACTCGTCAAGAATGCAGACTACGATTAAAAATGTCTTTAAATCATCACAGGACTGAACTTTTTAAGTACAGTACATACTGTATTTAACTTCGGACAATTCTATAACTGTAAGTTCATTTTTTCAGTTAATTTATTCTGTTGTTTTGTTGTAAAACATGATTATTAGGTTTGTAATGTGTAAAATGATAACATAGTTTGATGTTTAATAGGCTTTTTCTTAACACCTCCCATTATCCAACATTTTCGCTTATCCGACGTTCTGCTGGCCCGTTTATTTTGGATAAGCGAGACTCTACTGTATATGACTTGCAATAACTAGGCTCAAACTACGTCTTGACAAAATTTCCACCATGCATTGTTCCACAGTCTTCTTCCAATTCCTCAGATGGAATTCCTTTTATCATATCATCTTTAGCAAAAAAGAACATACCTATTCTTTCCTTTGAACATAAAGTTGAATTAAGTGGGGTTTATAAAACAGACAGGGCCAATGGTTCTTTGCCAGCATTCTCTTTATCAAACAGAACATTTATTGTAGACAATAAACATGCTCTTTTTTTTAAAAAACTCCATTTACTACCCAATCACTGCCATCTATCTTCATTAACTCTTTGCTTGTTTGATACATGGTATTATATATTATTAAAAACAACCTGTTAAAAGAAACAAAAGCAGGTATGCTATTTAAAACATCATGTACAGTATGTTAAGCCTACCTCCTCTGTAATGATATAAACTATAATATATTCATATCTTTATCTACCACTAGAAAAATCTATTCAGAAAAAAACTACCTCTTCAAAGACTCCCAAACAGTTAATTTGGGGTACACTTGCAGTACTACTGAAACTACAGTCTGATTTCTAAACATTTTTCAAACAATAAACACAACATGTAAATTATAGTAAAACGTTCAAATTAGTCTTTGATTTTTATTTGTCATTGCCCTAATCTTTATGATTATAGTGTTAGTTTACTCAAATGAATACCAGAGGTGTTTTGTAAGGTTTACCTGCCAATTTTCTGCCTGTTTGGTCTTGTACAATGTCTACCTGAGAAACTCCTAGAAACTAGATCTTAACCTTGGAAATCATTAGATTAACTTTCTTGACTTTGTTCATACATCCTCTTGACTGCGATTAGCCAGTAAATTCATAGGATAGTCTGATATGGAGAATAATATTTCTTTAGCCTGTAAAACTAAACATAGTAAAGAATCGGTATATATCAATAATGATCTATTTTTAATGCATTTAAACAAATATGTAGAAGCCACTTATTAGGGGGACACTATGCATCATATTTCTTAAAAAAACAAAATGGTTTAGTGCCTTAGGTTTTAGTGGCATTAAGTTTCAAATCTACACTCTGTGGGACTTCAGTGAAATAATATGGCAAGTACAATTTGCATCAATTTAAACAAAAAGTATTAGAAACCTTAAAGCAGTATCAACTAGTGTTCTTTAAATGTTACAATTACGCTATGAATGATGTGTGGATTGGTCGAGAGGAGGACTGAACAAAAGAAAAAGTGGCCTTAGGTAAAGGCAGATTGCAGGAAGGACCTAAAAACTGAAAGAAGTATGGCTGCAGGTTTTTGTTCTATGTAACTAACTCAGTACTGGAGACACACAATTATAGGTATATTAATAATCTAGCTAAGCACAAGAAGAACTAGTCCCAAAATAAATTATCACAAATATTGTATAATTTGTACTTAATGTGAAAAGAAAACTCAAGACATTTTCTCTCACAGATGAGTGATATGAGTTATTTTTAAAGTCAGAAAAAAATAAGTTAATTACCCCAGGAAATAATGTTCTGTATATATATGTGATGTATTTCAGTGCTTATTCTTGTTTATTGCTTGTTACAGTATATTTGCTCACAGCATAAATGGATGATAGCTTACTCAGGAAGAGGGTCATTTTAAGTGTATTGCCTCTTATTTTATGTTTCCATAACTTTTATAAACAAAATAAAGAAAGCTGCCTTGAACAAAATGCCAGTCCATTACATTACATAAACAAAAAAAGAAAGCTGCCTTAAACATGATGCCACTCCATTACAGAGCCAACCCAAAAATCCACCTACATTAACACTCACTCTAGGCCAAGATGAAATTACCACTCAACCTAATATTCAACTTAACAGGGCAGAGTGGTGGCTCGGAGGCTAGGGATCTGCATGGGCAATCAGAAGGTTGCTGGTTTAAATCCTGTAAATGCCAGAAGTGACTCTGCTCTGCTGGTCCCTTGAGTCAGGCCTGCAATTGCTTCATCCTGGGTATGTTGTTAACCTACATCCAGCCCTGCAAGTAGGTCCTTAAACTTACAGGGAAACACTTGGAGATTGGTGGCAGCATTGGCATTGGTTTGTTGGGGCATGGGTGCAACAATGTGCGATTAGTGCATGCTTCCAACCTCTCTCTAACACTCACATGTAATGTGATGTAGTGGCGGTTCGGGGTGGGGAAGCAAAAATTACCTGGAGGTAAACCTAAGCACCCACTGGGAGAACACTCAAACTCTATATAGACAATAAGTGGCGACTCAAATCCAAGACAAGTGAACTTTGAGCCAGTGCTTGTACAGTACCAAAATGTAACCTTGGTCAAAAATATTTCCTCTGAATTCTAGATCTTAAAAATGAATTTTCTGACCATCATCAAAGCTTAATTATACTTGCATGTAGTGAAATCTATGATCAAAGAGAATTAATATGGAAACAAACTGGAAACGTAATTGACAAAAGCAAACACACAGACTTCAGTCCTAATCTTGCTGCTCAGTTGTAAAGGTTTCATTCTTGAAATTGCCCAAATATCACATCTTATTGAGAACGTTAATCTGATTCGTCACTGTCACTAACACACTATGCAGTAACACTGGTAACACATTTACAGGGAGCAAGGAGCTATTCTGAAAAGGCCAAAAACATAAGCATCTTTTAAAAAAGCCATCTTTAAGTCTCTTTATTGTTACAGCCCCTCTCTCAAACACTTAGTGAGTGACAATTTGTTGCCAAAGTCAACATCAGAATTCTTACACAATATAACTTAATTCTGAAAGGAATGACTTTAAAATTTTAATTAAAATCTAAATATACAATATTCCAAGTAAACAAAAAAAGAACATGAATTCATTAAAGTAGAGATTATTTATTCAAAATGTTTACTCTTTAGAATCTTCATCAAAGTCAATCATTTTTAAAAACAAAATTGACTATACTGTACTGTGGAAAATTTGCACTGCTTTTCTTATACTCTGATCAGAGAAAACATGCTTATCCACCAGTTTTTCATAAAACATGTCTATGCAAAGATTTGCCTAGGAGGAAGAAGGGTTTTTGTATATTTCTATGTCAACTCTATGATTTCAATGGAATCAGCTCACCCCTATACATTTTTAAAATAAACTATTTTTATAGCTGTGCCGAGTTAACAGAAGATGATCTCCCATTTATTTACATAAAAGAATGGTATATGTACAGGCACACATAAAACACACATACATATTAAATATAGCACAGTTTTACAAAATTAATTCAGTACTGCTTCCAAGTGTACAGAAAATTCACAGACGTTTATATCTGAAAGCAGGAAAGTACGGCACAGATAAGGCTTCTCTTATTTTAATCTCCTTTATGTCACCCACAATCTATTCTTGGTGTCTAGGTAATAAACTATTTTTCTCACATTCATGCTATATCTAGCAAGCTAATGGAAAACAAAATGATTTGTAACTCCACTGTCATTATTTCTAAATACAATCAATGCTTAAGCAAGATTAAGACTAAGATTTTCCGAAGTGAAAAAACAAAAGAGTCCAACTCCAAAATGCACAGCAAACAAGAATTACTGTCACAATGGTGACAAGTAAACAACTGTATAGTCATTGTGACAGAGCCCAGCTTTTAAAAATGTTATTCAAAGGAAACTTCTAATGTTCATTTGAAGTATTGAATTTTTTAAATATTTTATCAAAAAATATTAATAACTATCTTCTCCATCCGAAGTTATTCTAAGGTGCATGATATATTCATACATAAACAAACATTCTTTTAAAATCCATCCATCCATCCATCATCCAACCCGCTATATCCTAACTACAGGGTCACGGGAGCCTGCTGGAGCCAATCCCAGCCAACACAGGGCGCAAGGCAGGAAACAAACCCCGGGCAGGGCACACACACACCCACACACCAAGCACACACTAGGGACAATTTAGAATCGCCAATGCACCTAACCTGCATGTCTTTGGATTGTGGGAGGAAACCGGAGTACCTGGAGGAAACCCACGCAGACACGGAGAGAACATGCAAACATGCAGGGAGGACACAGGAAGTGAACCCGGGTCTCCTAACTGCAAGGCGGCAGCACTACCTACTGCGCCACAGTGCCACCCTCTCTTAAAATCTTTTATACTAATTTTTTGTGAAAGAAAACAGAGAGCAAATACATGAATGATACATGCAGAACAAAAAAAAATACAATCTATTCATTGCTTTAGAATGTGTAAGCTGTGCGGAATGATTTCATACCAAACACCTAAATTTCAATGAGTTGTACTGATTGAGGGACTGATATAAAAAAGTTTTTTATGGCTCCTAATATCTTCACAAATAAATATTCTCTGAAAATTCACATGAACAAACTATTTTATAGTTATAAATATCATAAAAATCTCACATCTGTTTAATGCAAATTAGGCGATCACTGGGAGTCTATACAAGTAGAATCAGAGGCACTACAGAAATCAGCCCTGGACAGGGCACCAGCTAACTGGAGATATGTTAAATTTTACATACAAGACTGAAAGACTGGCTTTTAAAAAACTGGAACAGAAATGTTGCAATGGGAAAAAAAATAATTATTATTTATGAAATTATTTCAAAATTTTCAGAACTGTTAAAAGATAATTGATACACCAATCACTTTAAAAATATTTGCCTTAGTTTTAGTTTTCGTGTTAATAACTGTATGTAATAATATTCATTGTGTCACACATGTGTGCATGGGAGGCAGCTAAAGAGTCTAAATGAAGTAATTCTACGCCAGACCAGGGGCCTCATGCATAACGCTGTGCGTAGAATTCGCACTATAACATGACGTAAGCACAAAAGTCGAAATGTGGTTACGCACAGAAAAATCCAGATGCAGGAATCTGTGCATTCGCCAACTTCCGCGTTCTTCCGCTACATAAATCCCGGACAGCGTGAAAAGTAACGCTCGTGCACGTGCCTACTGTCCCGCCCCAACTCCTCCCAGAATTACGCCTCTTTGAATATGCAAATCAATATAAATAGCCCTTAAGCTCAGCATTCCGTGAAGACAATGGGAAAAGCAATAGTGAAAATGGAAGAATTTCAGCGAATACCAAGTGGAGGGAAGGAAAAACTTACTATTTGCTGGTTTAAACAGTGGTATAAACAACAAAAGGAAGTTGATCGAGTGACATAGCGTGTCGGAGAAAGTCGAAAGCTCAAGTTTACAAAGTCGCACAGTGCCCAAAAAAAAAAAAGAAGTTGTCACATATCAGAGTTACCGTGAAAAGGGTTATTAGGCTACAGAGGGGAAAAAAAAGCACGAAATGTCAACTTCAATCTCAAAATTTCCACTTTAATCACATAGTTTATTTTGTCATTAAAGTAGAACATCATAAACTTCATCTTAAAATCGTTTAACTAGTTTCTCAAATCACATCGTAAGTGAAGTAGCACGTTAAATGCTTTGTTTTGTACAGGTATGTGTTCTTCCATGTGCTCTGTGTGTATGAATCACTATGTGCTTCTTCTTAAACTGGCTTTCTCTATCTCCGACAGGACACAGAATCCATTACATTTGTGATATTACAGCTCTCTGAATAACTAAAATACTGAGATGTATACGTGATATCATTTTCATGATGATAGGAGTTAAAGCATGTTATTAAACATGGAAACACGGTGGCGCAGTGATTGTGCGCAACCTTCGATGAAATAATTTATTGCAGCAGTACTCAGGGGCGGCTCTAGGCTTGTGGCGGCCCTGGGTAGAGAAAGAATCGGTGGCCCCTTCGCCCGCCAATGTCAATATGATATCTTATGCACGGCGGATGGCCACGTCCATTGTGAACACTGCATAGCCGCCTCGTGCTCATGACACAAGCGTTTTAACTTTTGTCGAAATTTGCAGCTGCATTTTTAGCTGTGTCGTTATTTTCTCTTTCTGTTTTATATTCAATATACTGTATATTGGCGTGGCCGCCCCTGCAGTACTGTCTCTTTCAAACGTACTAACCTGCAATTCCTGTCCTTCCTTTTCTTTCTCCAAGCAACCAATCGCCACACAATCAGCTCTGTAATAGACGTTAAGTCATCTGTAAGCTTAGAGCACTGATTCTTCAAAACTTTTAAGAAACATTGAAATATCTTCGTAGTACATGTTTAATTATTCTATCCTTCACGCCAGTCCCAGTGAAGCATACAGTGCGAGGCAGGAACAACCTTTAATTATTAACAATATAGATTATTTAAATGAAGTTAAAGTTTTATCTGTATAATAAACATATTTTGCTGAATTTCATCTTAAAAATTATATTGTCATAATATGTAAATACGCACTTTATAAAGTGGCTCAGGTTGTGCAATATTATAACTGTAGTGCAAGTTTACAGTGAGGTAATTCTACTTATATGTACAGTAGTTCTACAAGGATCACTTGATTGAGTGTGTTTAGAGCTCTTGGGATGAAACTCTTTCTGAACCGTGAGGTCCGTACAGGAAAGGTTTGAAGCGTTTGCCATGTGAGAAACTGTTCAAATAGGAAGCATAGCTGAGGCAGTGTGTGCTTGATGCTTTATACCGATAATTCTCTTTCCGATCAACTGCTCCGAGTGGTGCAGTGAGAGTAATATGGAAAAAGATGATCTGCTGTGGCAACCCCAAACAGGAGCAGTTAAAAGAAGTAAAATAAGGTGCTGTAAGAGTAACAACGCTAAAGCAGCCATGGTATTTGGAATAGTTTGATCATTCCGTGGACCATTATATTGTTACTGGTTAATTACAATCAGATGCATTAAACTAATAAACAATATGCCGTTAATTTCAGTGTATTTATAAAGTCGTGTCAGGAAAAGAAAGGATAACCACACAGGAACAGTAGCACTGCTTTGACGCTGGGTGCCGCCAGTCTGCAAAACCGAGCAGAGAACTTGCGTACAACATGGTATGAGGTACCGTGGAAATGTGCGTGTCTTTACGTCAAGTTTAGGTTTTATACATCGTGATTTGAACGTGAAAACGTTCTTACGCAACATTTCTGTGCGTATGCACCGTTTATACAGGAGGCCCCAGGGGAGTGCAATGACCTTTTTTTCTCACATTCTTACAAACCGTTCACGGGAAATTCTGCCTGGCCCTAATGACATCACTTCTGTTTCTGGACCCCGGATGATGTCACTTCCGGTGAAGAACCCATGACTGAAGAAAGTTCCTGTTCCGGCCCTTTTGATGACGTCACGTCCGAACCTATGGAAGAGGACCCATTCGCCCTTGATGACTTTACTTCCTTTTCTGGCCTTTAAAGCTGCCATATTTGACTAACCTCATCAGTTCTGTTTTGGACTCCGTTCTGAGCACATCAGTACTAGCAATTTACCCATTTGCATCCAGAGAATATTATATGGGTGGCTGCCCCAAAACTTTTTATGACTCTTGTGTCTGTTTTTTGTGACAATGGTTAGCTCAGAATATGCAATAAAAATTAAACAGATACAAGAGGTTCCTTTTAAGTTAGTAATCATCAAAAACAGTTAAATCCATACCTCTTACGGTAAAGCACACATCACAACAAATGCAAAAATTACATTTTCTTATATTGCGGAATTATTCCAGCAGACACATATTAGAATGTAAAGAGGTTTCATATTCTAGAGCTGCATTAAAGCTCAATGAAGGTTTGCTCTTTTACATCTCTTTTTAGGTATCTTTACGTCCTTAGGCAGCTTACTGTTGCAGCAAAACGTACAAGTCACACAACTGTGATAGGCTTCATGTTTACATAGGTTCCTCTATGGTTGGCTCTGAAGCTGCTCATGTGCATAATGGAATGCCAGCTCATACTGTTGGTAATGTCATACCCATGAGGATGCCATTTGTCTGCACCAATACAAAATTATAATGATTCTATATTGTATACTGAAATACAGCACAGCTCACTGTTCACATAGAGGCTACAAACATGCCCACCAAGTACTCATTTTGTGTACTCAAAGTTTATGAAATGTAAGCTTTTATTAGTCTGTTGTAGATTGTAAAAGAGTAATTGTGGAATATTATGCTTTCATAAGAAGTACAAATAAATAATAATTAGGTATTTCATGGTTTTAAAGGACCACTCCACACAAAAATTATGTTTTTAGTATGCTACTTACCCCAAGTAGTTTGTGATAAAGTCTAAGAAAAAAAAAAAAAGATTTCATGCAGAATGGAGATAAAATTTTGAATAAAATAGCATGGTGACAAGTGTTGTACAACAGTCAAAAGCAACCATGACAAAAATCTCACATTTATCATTTTGTATAATCCACATGTCAAGTAATCAAGGTGCACACTTAGAACATTGCAAACAAATGCATTTTTGCTAAAATATTGTTAAACAAAACCACTTCCAGAAAACACTCTCATGGATGACAATTAAACATGCTAAAACACCACCAAGCATTGAACTCTAGACCGCCCCCCAGTCATTACATTTATATTAATATCAACAGTGAAGTGCCTTAGAATTACTTAGTTTCAGACTAGGAAATTGCATGGATAAACTGACCTTATGCTTGTTGAAGCATCTTGGATATGCACACGTTGTCTTCCTGATAATGTTTTCATTCACGTTTCTTTAACTGTTTATCTTCAATTGTTCACATCTCTCAGGGCATTTTACAAAGGTTATGTCATGTGAAACTCTATATTATCCAGACAATAATTTGTTATTGGGCTGGACTCATCACCAATGAATAAAGTTGTAGATGGGTCTTCAATTCAAATGCTTGGTGATGTTTCAGCATGTTTCACTATTGACCAAGAGATTTTTTTAGGACATAGTCTATATAACATTATTTTAGTACAAATACGCGTGTTTGGGACATTGTCAACACATAACTGGATGGCTTCTCATGCCATTTTGTGTCACATAATCCACGTAATTTTTTCATTAACATTTTTGAAACTGTTTGCTGTTGTTCAGCGTTGGTCATTAAGGACATATATTCTATCAAAAACCTTGTTATCTCCATCCTGCATGAAAAAAGGAGATTACATTTTTTTCTCAGTGTTAACTACAAACTACATAGGGTAAGTAACAATGCAACATTGTTTCCATAAATGGAAATAAAATTATCAATGTACAGAGGGCTGAATTCAAAGACATCCCGAAAATCAAAATGAAAAAATGATGCGACAGGCTAGTCTATTTTGCCAAAATTTCATTGCAGCAACTCAAAATCATATTCAGTAGTTTTTATGGCCCCGATGTGCTTGTATGCTTGCCTGAAAACGTTGGGGCATCCTCCTAATGAGACAACAGATCCTGGGGGATCTCCTCTCATATCTGGACCAGGGCATCACTGAGCTCCTGGACAGTCTGAAGTGCAACCTGGCGGCATCAAATGGACTGAAACATAATGTCCCTGAGTTGTTCTATTGGATTTAGGTCAGGCAAGCATGGGGGGCCAGTCAATGGTAAAAATTTCTTCATCCTACAGGAACTGCCTACATACTCTGCCACATGAGGCTGGGCATTGTCATGAACCAGAAGGAACCCAAAACCTGCTGCTCCGGCATAGGGTCTGACAATGGGTGCAAGGATTTCAACCCAATAACTAATGGCAGTCAAGGTGCCCGTAGAGGTCTATGCGTCCCTCCATGGATATGCCTCCCCAGACCATTACTGACCCACCATCAAACAGGTCATGCTGAATGAATGATGTTACAGGCAGCATAACATTCTCCACGGCTTCTCCAGACCCTTTCACGTCTGTAAATTGTACTCAGGGTGAACCCACTCTCATCTGCGAAAAGCACATTGTGCCAGTGGTTGACCTGCCAATTCTGATATTCTATGGCAAATGCCAATCGATCTACACAGTGCCAGGCAGTGAGCACAGGGCCCACTAGAGGATGTTGGGCCCTCAGGCCACCCTCATGAAGTGAGTTTCTGATTGTTTGCTCAGAGACATTCACACCAGTGGCCTGCTGGAGGTCATTTTGTAAGGCTCTGGCAGTGTTCATCCTGTTCCTCCTTTCCCAAAGGAGCAGATACTGTTCCTGCTAATGGGTTAAGGACCTTCTATGGCCCTGTGCAGCTCTCCAAGTGTAACTGCCTGTCTCCTGGAATCTCCTCCATGCATTTGAGACTGTGCTGGGAGACACAGCAAACAATTTGGCAAAGGCACATATTTATGTGTCATCCAAGAGAATTTGGACTACCTGTGCAACCTCTGTAGGGTCCAGGTATCATCTCATGCTACCAGTAGTGACACTGACCTTAGCCAAATGCAAAACTAGTGAAAAAAAACAGTCAAAAAAGATGAGGAGGGAAAAATGTCAGTGGCCTCCGCCTGCAAAAACCATTCCTGTTTTGTATTTTTTCTCATTGTTGCCCCTCTAATGTACCTCTTATTAATTTCATTAACACCAAAGCAACTGAAACTGATTAACAACCCCCTCGGCTACTTAACTGACCAGATTAATCGCCCAGAAATTTCACTGACTTGATGCTATACTCTGATTAAAAAATGTTCCTTTAATTTTTGAGCAGTATATATTTTTATCACAATATTTCTTTAGCCTGTAAAACTAAACACAGTACAGAATCGGTATAAATCAATAATGACCTATTGTTAATGCATTTAAACAGATATGTAGAAGCCACTTATTTGGGAACACCATGCATCATATTTCTCAAACAAAGAAAATGGTTTAGTGCCTTAGGTTTTGGTGGCATTAAGCTTCAAATCTATACTCAATGGGACTTCAGTGAAATAATATTAGAGCAAGTACAATTAGCATCAACTTAAAAATATTAGAAACCTTAAATCATACACGGTGGCACGCTGGTAGCGCTGCTGCTTAGCAGTAAGGAGACCTGGGTTCGCTTCCTGGGTCCTCCCTGCATGGAGTTTGCATTTCTCCTAATGTCTGCGTGGGTTTCCTCCCACAGTCCAAAGACATGCAGGTCAGGTGCATTGGCAATCCTAAATTGTCCCTGGTGTGTGTGTGTGTGCCCTGCGGTGGGCTGGCGCCCTGCCCGGGGTTTGTTCCTGCCTTGCGCCCTGTGCTGGCTGGGATTGGCTCCAGCAGACCCCAGTGACCCTGTGTTAGGATATAGTGGATTGGAGAATGACTGACTGACTGACCTTAAACCATTATCAACTAGTGTTCTTTAAATGTTACAATTACGCTATGAGTGATGTGTGGATTGGTCGAGAGGAGGACTGAATGAAAGAAAAAGTTGCCTTAGGTAAAGGCAGATTGCAGCAAAGACCTAAAAACTGAAAGAAGCATGCATGGGAAGGACAACATCTGTAGTTATACCAGTATTTTGTAGGTGGCACATTGGAACCCAGACTGAGAAAAAGACAGGCAACCTGGGTGAAAACAAGCAAAACTCTTTAAGGGCGAAGGATGGCAGGTAAACCAGCAGGTCCATAATAACAGAAAGGAACCAGGAGGGAAATGAAAGATTTAGAAGTAGTAGTAGTAATACCACTTGGCTAATTGGAGAACACATGTTCTCAGACAGGAGTGCAGGACATAGTGTTGACTGTCTCACAGAGCAGTGTTCAGGGAACATATAAAAGTATTACCAAATTACACCTTTTGTTTTACTTTGGTGGAAAATGAATGAGTCAACCTACCTGAAGGTTGGGATGAGTATCTGTTTAATTAGCCGAATGAAATGATGAATTTATTTTTTTCAGTTGTGTTTAGCCAATATTTATTTTATTATTTAATTATTTATTTATTTAATAAATCTTCTATATCTGTATGTTCAGACCTTCATGAGCATCACTTTAGGTAAGAAAATCACTACCATACCTAAAATTGTTACATATGAAAACCTTGTTAAATCAAAATTGATCCTCACTTTTCTAATTACATCCAGGAAAATTTACACATTGTTCCGAGGACCTAAAGCATTCAATTGCAGGAAGTAAAAAAAGAGTTGACTCGTGAGCAAAAGCAACTAAACCATAAAGTCTTATTGTGATGCCTGCATGAGAAGTACAATCAAATGCTAAAATAATTGGGTACAAAGTGCTAACCACTGTGCCACACATTTCTTTATTGTTTTAAGTATACCTAATGAATGCCTAATACATTTTTTATATATAGCTACTAATATAAACACTCTTAAATCCATTTGGTCCAGTTCAGTGTCAGGGGACCATTGAATATTACAGCAACACTAGGCAGGAAACAGACCTGGACAAGTCTCCACATCACTAGTCTGTTAAAGGGCTTTCTACATGTTTTTTTCTGCAATATACTATTTAACCACAGAAAAATTTAGAGCTTGTTTTAATTATGTTACAACACAATTTCAGCAAAAACAGAATGACTATTAGTGCACTTTTGCTCCTATCCAGTTTATTCACTGTTAAAATATCTTTCATTCATTCAATAAAATTGTCTGCACTCTTTGCTTTTAAAACTGTTAAGTATTTTAAAGTGATAAGCATTACAAGACTGGTAAAAAGGGTAGCTGCTTGAGTTCTGACAAAAACATAGAGGCAGGTGAAAAATAATTCCTTTACCTGTCCACTCAAAGAACAAATCCAAGACCTTACTGTAAAATCAAAAAGTTTAGTTATTAAAGATCTAAAATATCTGTGACATATCTTTCCTTATTATAAATGGTGGTTAATTATTCATGTAACTTTGCAACATGCATTTTTTTTATTATGCATTAATAATTTTAGATGCACTTCTTAAAAGCTTTTAAAAACTAACATTTTATGGTTTCATTTATATGGGAATGTAATATGGTGACATACTGGCTAATGCTGCAGTCATACAAGTTCATGGACTTCATTTCAATCAACTTCTGACTATAGTGTTTACAAATTTCCCTTGTCTGTTTTGGTTTTCAACAGGTACTTAATCTATCTCAAAAATCCAACACAAATAACATAAGATTTTTTTAATGGACATTTTATTATTTTCTTTGCTGTTGTCCAGCATCAGTCACCACTGGTTCTAACCCTATCGTGAATTTTATGTCCGTTCTCCACAAAAGCATGAGATTAAAATTTTTTCTCGCCCATTACTACAAACTACAAGGGCTAAGTAACTCATTTTAAATGAAGTATTCCTTTAAAAAATATTAATCTAAACAATCTATTTTTCATAATACCACATGCAATCATTAACGCGCATGTCTCCCATAACAGGGAGTATTAGTTAATTCTGCTTTTATAGTTTTTCTTTCTAAGCAAATTAAAATACTTACAAAAAGTAACAGAAGTGAAATATATTAATATATAACACAAATCTGTGTTTTTTAATTCTATAAATCACTGGTTCACTTTCTGGCAAAGTGCAGAAAATTTGCAATATTTCAAGATACTTATTTCTGAAAAGGCATACAGATAATAGACCTAAAGGTTATATCATATTACATGTTCCATTAACCAACACCACACAACCTTTTAGTCTGCAGTTGTATTCTGCTTTATTACTTTGAACAAAAAAAAAAAAAACCAGGAAGAAATGCAGAGTCTAAGCTGTGCATTAACCGTATTGTTACTATATGTCAAGTTAAAAAAAAAACAAAAAACCCATTGTCATACCACCCATACACAGTATTGCAGCATACAGTCATATGAAGTAACGTTCCCCAGGAACGCCATGCAACATATACAGTACATAAAAACAGGACAAGTGCAAGACAAGTAAATAACTAATCTATCATAGTATAGTAAGTAAATAAATAAATAATAGGTAATAGATAGTAATAAATCAAAATAGATAATAAGAATAAATAAGAAGAACTAAAAAGAGGGATGTAAAGGATGCAACAGCAACACTTTTACATTTTTTGTATGAGCACTTGGAAGGTTCAAAAACCATGCAAGATTGCAGTTTACAGACTGTTCATCAGCTTTTAACATGATCCAGCCTCACATTTTAGTTGGGAAACTGATCACTTCTGTTTGGACATTACCTTGGTGGGGTGGATTCTGGATTTTTTTAATAAACACAACAAAATGAGTGTCAATAGCTGTTTCTCTGAAAGCCTAAGCACATCTGTAGGTACTCTGCAATGTTGTGGTTTATCTCCTCTTTTGTTTATCCTGTATAAAATGACTGCAGGAGTTTACACAAGGATAGACATATCCTGAAATTTGCAGACACTCTGTCATTGTTAGTCTTCTACAAGATAAGGAAGACAGCCATGGATCAATTGTCAATGATTCTGTACAATGGTGTGATTGCTCCAGTTTAAGACTAAATATTTCTAAGACAAAAGACATGGCTGTAGATTTCAGATGCTCTCCACCATCCACTGTCTCAACTTTAATGAAAGGGGAGACAGTGAAGATGGTAGAGCACCACAAACACCTGGGAACAATAACTGACGACAAACTAAATTTTGATCTTAACACAACGCAAATCTGTAAAAAAGGGCAGTCACAACTTTTCTTTCTTAGGAAACTCAACTGTTTTAAAGTGGACAAAACCATAATAACACTTTTTTTTATGTCCTTTATTGAATTCATTGTTATATTTGCTTTTATGTGTTGGTTTGGCAACCTCAGTAATAAGAATATAAATCATCTTAACAATATTATAAAAAATTGCAGTAAAATTATTGGTTCACAGCAGACCTCTATCACTGAATGTATTGAAAACAGGTTAGAAAGAAAGCCAACACAGTTCTGTCAGGCAGTAGCCATCCTTTTTTCTCGATATTCCAGCTGTTGCCATCAGGTTTCCAAACATAATGAGCAAGAGATTTGAGAACTCTTTTATTCCTAGAGCTATAAGCATTTTAAATTCTGTTACTTGCAGAGATGCTGCTAAATGTTAAACCCTGCATTATTGCTTTGTGTACTGTTGATAGTAAGTATGCTTCTTTGCATTGATATTGAGTGTGTGCATGTATGCAATAACATTGGTTGTCTATTGTTTATCTATTGGATCTCTGCAACATCTTCTGTTTTTTGTACTTTCCTACTGCGAACAAATTTCCCTCTGGGATAATAAATTCTACACAATTCTAGTAGGAGGTAGACTTGCCTTCTTCAGTCAGCAAATGAAATGTATATGCTGAACCCTCTTGGATGTGGAGGTGGTGATAATTGACCGAGTAAGGTCAGCTGCCAGGTGTACACCAAGAAATCTGGTGCCCTCGATGCACTGTTACACTTGCACCATTCTGCCAATTATCGTATCTCCTATCTGTTAGATGACTATGAGACCCACCACTGTTGTGTCATCAACAAAGATAATGATGGTATTTAGAAAATATATACGCAGATGCACAGTCATATGTCAGCAACGTAAATAGAAGTGGGTGGAGTACACAGACCTCGGGGGCACCAGCGTTCACTGTGATGGTGCTGGAGACTAACTTTCTTATGTGGACTGTCTGGGCCCTCTCTATCAGGATGTCCAGGATCCAGTTGCATAAGGAAGTGTTGTAGCCTAGCAGACTATATTTCTATGAGTTTCTGCGGGATGATGGTGTTGAATGCTGAACTGAAGTCTATGAACAGAATACTAGAATAAGAGTCGCTTTTGTCCAGAAGGGACAGGGCCAGATGAAGAGTAAATGATGTGGCATCCTCAGTGGAACAATTTAGGCAATAGGCAAACTGGACAGTGCCATGTGATGAGGGAAGACTAACCTCTCAATGAACACATGGTGTCAACCTGTGGGAGAGCAGAGAGTCATCCTGCTTAAGGATCCTCTTTGCAGTGTGCATTGTGAATTGTGAGGATTCAATGTAGTATGCTTGAAGTTCTAATTTCTCAGCAGCTTCTTAAACTCAGCCCAGGAGAACTGGGGACCACTGTCACTCACAACCTCTTCTGGGATTCCAAACTTTGCAAATGCTGCTTTCAGCTTTAGTACAAAAGTTTTCCTTGTGGTTGAGGGTACATGTAGAATCTCAAATAAACCCTGAAAAGTAGTCTTACAAAACTAAATAATTCTGTTTATTATGTTCAGAGATCTACGCAATTTTCTTCCATGGCTGGTCAGGATATTAAAGGCTTTCTTTTCTGTGACAGAACATTGCTCTGGACATCTGGTAATACCCCTGGTCACCATATTAAGGCATTGGCCCTTTCTCTAAATTTAATCAGGCCTTGATAGCCATCATGTATCCTCTCTTATAGTGAACAATTCTGTTTTCTCTAGTGGTTACGATGTTGTACATTGACAGCCCTTCTCTTCATGGAAAGAATTCCCTACCAATCACTGGGGTATTACTCATATGCTTTGGTGACCCAGATCTGATTAACTAAAGCACTGCCAGCAGTTCAAGCTCAAGTAGTGGCTCCCCCATTGTTGAGAGATTAGGTATACTTCCCCAAATAACTGACCATGCCTAACAGCTTCTTCAACTCCTGGAGGTTTTCCAGTGGAGATATCTGCTTAATTGCCTCTGCTTTGTCTGGATCAGGTCATACACCTGGCAGAAGACCAAGCAGTGCAGGATTTACGTATAAGCTATACAAGCTATAGCTTAGGGCCCCCGCCTTCTTGGGGGCCCCCAAAACAAATCATATTTGGCACTTACATAGAATATCTGGACTTATAAAGGGCCCCATGTCTCAAATAGCTTAGGACCTTATCAAACCTAAATCCGGCCTGGAGACCAAGTAAGCATAACTGTTTCTGTCAGAGGGCAGACTTTTCGTTAGGATCAATACAGCTGACTCAATCCCTTGTAGAACCATTTCCAGATATACTATGGTCCCCCATGGTACATCCAAACATAAGTATGTCATCCATGAAAACAGTAACTCCCTCTAAACCATCTAATATCTCTGCCATTTTCCTTTGAAAGATCTCTGGAGTGCCTTTTATTCCAAACTAGCAAAATACCCGCGATTCGCAGCGAAGAAGTAGTGTGTTAAAGAAGTAATGAAAAAGAAATGGAAACATTTTGAAAATAACGTAACATGATTGTCAATGTAATTGTTTTGTCACTGTTGTGAGTGATGAGTGTTGCTGTCATATATATATATATATATATATATATATATATATATATATATATATATATATATATATATATATATATATACACACACACACTAATCCCTCGGTATATCGCGCTTCGACTTTCGCGGCTTCACTCTATCGCAGATTTTAAATGTAAACATATCTAAATATATATCACGGATTTTTCGCTGGTTCACGGATTTCTGCGGACAATGGGTCTTTTAACTTATGCTACACGCTTCCACAGTTTGTTTGCCCAGTTGATTTCATACAAGGGACGCTATTGGCGGATGGCTTAGAAGCTACCCAATCAGAGCATGTACTACATATTAACTAAAACTCCTCAATTCTATAAGATATGCATCCCGCGCGGAGCTTGGTTGTTTGCTTGTCTCTGCCTCTATCTCAACCTCTCTGACATTCTCTGCGCCTGACGGAGGGGCTGTGAGCAGAGGTGCTATTTGCACAGAAGCTGTTTGCCTAGTGGATACGGACGCACCTCTAAGAAATGCCGCTTTATCGCGGTGCTTCTAAAAGCACACTTATTGATTTTTTGATGGTTTGCTTTAATCTCTCTCTCTCTGACGTTCTCTGCGCCTGACGGAGGAGATGTGAGCAGAGGGGCTGTTTGCATAGAAGATACTGACGCTCCTCTAAAAAATGCCACGGCAAACTTAAAAGCACACGTATTGATTTTCTGATTGTTTGCATTTCTTTGCAAGCGCTCTCTCTCTCTCTCTATGAAATTCTCTGTTCCTAAAGAGAAGAAGATCTATTTGCATTCTTTTAATTGTGAGAAAGAACTGTCATCTCTATCTTGTCATGGAGCACAGTTTAAACTTTTGACTAAAGGGTGTTTTTTCATGTCTAGAGGGCTCTAATAATGTTAACAGTGTGGGGAGTTTATAAGGGCTTAAAATATATAAAAATAACTACACAAACATATGGTTTCTACTTCGCGGATTTTCATCTATCGCGGGGGGTTCTGGAACGCAACCCCCGCGATCCAGGAGGGATTACTGTATATATAAGATAGCTGACGGAGCGGAGAAGTAGTGTGTTAAAGAAGTAATGAAAAAGAAAAGGAAATATTTTAATAATAATGTAACATGATTGACAATGTAATTGTTTTGTCATTGTTGTGAGTGATGAGTGTTGCTGTCATATATATATATATATATATATATATATACACACACACACACACACACACACATATATATATATATATATATATATATATATATATATATATATATATATATATATATATATATATATATATATATATATATCCACATATACACACATACATATACATACACACAAATACATATATACATATACACACACACACATATAAACATACATGTCTACACACACATATACATACATATCTACATATACACACACACACACACATATACAGACTTTGGGGTGCGAGAAACTGTTGCTGGGGGTGCCAGAATCCATGAAGGAAGAAAAATGAAAAACATTATTTGTACAAAATCTTAATTTATTTATCCATTCCTAAATAATTAAATGGGCAGGCTATTTCGTATCAGTGCAATACGCTGCTTGTTAAAACGGATGACTCCGCTCTTACGTGCAAGTCTGCGTGGATATTATGAACTATCGATTCTGTTCAAGTTCTATTTAAATTTTAAATAGAAGGAATTTTTATTTAGTCGACAGAATATTATTCCGGAATAAACCAACTCAAACCTTAAATAATTTATAATATTTTGCTCTCCATAAAAATATATCCTGTCTAAATTATACAAGTTAGAAATAAAGTAAACGTTAAAAGAACATTCAAATTTCTTTACTCTTATGTAATTTTATATAAAAAATAAAAGATTTTGCTCTCCATAAAAATATATCCTGTCAAAATTATACAAATTCAAATATGAACATGGTGCATAACAAAACCTGGAAATATAAATAAAATTTGTTCCTTTCAGCAATAACAAATCAAATCATTCAGTTTTCTTTGCTCTTATGTCATTTAATCAGAGCTGGACGCGTGGCATCTTTTTTGGCAACAAGTTTGTTTATGTTTGGTGTGAGGTTCTGTGTTGTGGAGATTCTCAGGATGGACTGCAGGTGCTCATCAGTGAGGTGACTCCTGTGTGCTGTTTTGTTAGTCTTCATGACTGAGAAGAGCTTCTCACACAGATATGTGCTACCAAACATGCACAAGGTTCGAGCCGCATGTAGACGGAGCTGGAGCATTTGTGCGGAATGGAGTGAATAAACTGTGCGGCCTGCAGTATCGTACTTTGCCTTCAGTGTGCCATTACACTGCAGCTCAATCACCTCCATCTGAATCTGCACAGGTGCAGTTTCCACATTGAC
Organism: Polypterus senegalus; assembly: GCF_016835505.1. Lineage (NCBI taxonomy): Eukaryota > Metazoa > Chordata > Cladistia > Polypteriformes > Polypteridae > Polypterus > Polypterus senegalus. Next base: position 70,393,788 of record NC_053163.1, on the reverse strand, counting down.
GGCAAATGGGTTGCGAAACAACTCAAAATTCTTTTTTTGTTCTTCAAAGTCACCAAAGCGCCGTGCGAACTCAGTGCGCAGTGCGCTTAGTTTATCAGCAAAATTCGTATTTGGGAACACCGTTGTGCCGACTTGGTTCAATATTACTTGGCAACAGGGAAAGTGGGGCAAGTTGCACTGGTGCATTTGTGTCTCCCATAAAAGTAGCTTCACTTGAAATCACTTTGTGATTTTGCACGGGTTAAAAGTCTGCTGAAGTGTCAGATTCTACTTTAACTCTTCTGCTTTCTGTATCTTGTGCATTGCATTCAGGTCTTTCAGGTTATCTTGATGTTTTGTCTCATAGTGCCATCTTAGATTAAATTCTGTAATTACAGCCACATTAGCTCCACAAATGAGACACACGGGTTTACCGGCAATGTCAGTAAACATATACTCAGCCTCCCATCGGTTTTTAAAGGCTCTATGTTCAGAATCACCTTTTCTCTTCGGCATCGTGTAGGCTAGCTTTGCAATAACTTGCAGCATCATAAGCTAGACTTGATTAACGTGGTAAGTGTTCGGCAAGGTAGCTGAAGTGCTGCATTATGGGATCTGTAGTTTATTGTGTTACCAGCGCTTCATCTCCCCGGGCCATTAATAACAATAATACAGTATATAAAATGATCTCGGGCTGATATAATTACACGCCGGGTCGGATGTGGCCCGTGGGCCTTGAGTTTGACACATATGGACTAAATAGAACTTGAAAAGATATATTTTTTCGGATGTGATCTCGCAATTCAGATCGAGTTGACGCACTACAGTACATCGAGCCAGCGTGCTATTGTGGTTTTGCCTGCGTGCCTCAATAAGCTACCCCCTCGCTCTTACTTTTTTACCGTTCATCTAATTAATACAGTGAGTAAGGCTTTACCAAAACAATCATTGATCGCGAATAAAGTATCCATTATTCATAAAGCTTCAATTGGTGATCTGTCTTTCTGCGTTAACCGCATATTTTTTCATACGTCTCAAAGGGGATGCGAAGGTAAAATGAATAAAAATGTGTGCGTACATACTCAGTGCATCCCCTCTCGAGAATCGAACCTTGGACGTCGGCGCTAGAGGCGAAGCCTCTACTATTGCGCCATGGCGTGTGGGTTTATCTATTTGAGCGTAGCAGTGTAATTCGTTTTGTTCAGCACTCTTTGGAACTGTTGCTTTTGTCTGCACACTCGCCAGTTCACGTGAGCCGCTGAATATGGTTTTATATGTCACTCGCTTGCTTCTAATTGTTTCGCTGCCTTCTTAATTATATAATGCATGATTTCTTAAGCACTTTTTGGAGCTCTTCCTGGTTTTCTACGCATCTGCGATTACGTGGAGGCGTGATGATGTCACACAAACTCCGCCCCACGGCTTTCGAGCTCAACTCCATTACAGTAAATGGAGAAAAATAGCTTCTAGTTATGACCATTATGCCTAGAATTTCGAAATGAAACCTGCCCAACTTTTGTAAGGAAGTTGTAAGGAATGAGCCTGCCAAATTTCAGCCTTCTACCTACACGGCAAGTTGGAGAATTAGTGATGAGTCAGTGAGTCAGTCAGTCAGTCAGTGAGTCAGTCAGTCAATCAGGGCTTTGCCTTTTATTAGTATAGATGGCACCCTATAGAAACAGAATCTGGCAAATGGAGTAAAACATGTAATCAGCTTATTAATTTCTTGATGCAAGGGTTTATGCCAAAACCAACTCACTGCATTCAATGAACAGAACACAGTAGTTCCACTCAGTATTGCAATCTTCTCTGAGGTGGGAAGAATAAATCTTTCTCTAGACAGCTTCATTAGTTTTTAAAATCAACGCAAATGCATACATCCCCATTTCTCATTAGAACTGGCACCATAGGTGCACATCAATTATTTGGATGTGTCACCTGCTCAATTATGCAATTGTTTTCCATCCTACTAAGCTTCTTCTGGACTTTTGGCAAGGGAACCCTGCGAGCCATGTACACTGCATAAGGTTGTGCCCCCTTTTAACTAAATTTTTATCAGCGCAGTTTTCTTGCCCATTGTAGTGGACTTTAGTGCAGGGCACCTTTCATATGTTTTTCAATATTTATTTTCTTTCTGCTCAGTCTTTGGAATGACCTTAGTATGTCTTGGTTTCCCTGGACATTTGCCTGTTTTTCCTATATGAGTATGCAAATTCATGCATAGAGGCCAATGCCTCCCTTTGCAGGCTAACTTGATACATAAACTCCTTTCACTAATTAACTGTATGTATTCTTTGAGCCAACATGAGATCAGACATTAACTGAGATTTGCGAGAGAGCTCTTTATTCAAAATGCCAACTACTATGTGACCTTGAATAATCTCATCCTGACTCACATTGATGCCACAGTGCTCCAATAACATTCAGCCTTCTCGCCCACTCACTGTACTTTCTATTGAAAGCCATCAGGTCAGCTTGTCAAAAAAAAACGTTGGCAATGGGTTAAACTTTCCCATGCCCTTTTCTCTTCTTTGCTATTATTTTTTTTAGTGGAAGGTCACTCTCAAGTAGTAACTTTAACACAATGTCATAAAATAGAATGTACAATCAGAGGTAAGTATATTTAACATTAACTTTTATTGAATGTTGCTCCCATAAACATTCACATCCAGCAGAAGTTTATCCTTCACATGTTGCCCAGCCAAAACCCCTGTTGCTTTATGATATTACTGTCATCAATATCACTATGTGACATGGCTTTCTAAGCATGATGAGAGTTTGTAAAAACAAGGTCTTTTTGCTGTCTCCCATGGTTGGAAAGTTCACATGTCAATAAAAAAATTGGGAGGAGTGATCTTCAAGTTCATTTCATTAAAATGTCCAGCCATGGTAATAAAAACACCAGGATCAGCAGTTTACAGCTCTGTAACAGGTCTATAAAGTAAACTCAGTGCTTCTTTATGTTTAAATTCCCAGAGGGACATAGATAACCATAATATTAATAATAACAGCAAACTCCCAAGGCAAGCATAAAAGGACAGCACTTTACAGTTGGACATTACATCACTGGATAGCAGTGGTGTGACTCAGTGAATCGTTTACCTTGCTGCTGTTTTTGCTTACATCATTTACAGTGATGGCAGATCTTTCTTTGGATAGCCAATTCATGCAAGGCCATGTTCTCACTGTTTGATCGTGGCAGAATGCCAAGGCTGCTGAACTGCTCCTTAAATGCTGAGGTAATGCTGTACATTGAGCAGTGCTCAGTGATGTAAAGCAGTGTATGGCATTATCGAGTTTTCTGGATAATCTACATAGCACAATTTTCACGAGAGACAACATTTAACACACTATGGTCACAATTTTTAGAACTCTGAGAAGCTGCATCATCTGCACACTCTGCCATCTTCCTTCTCTGGAAAGCCTTATAACAACAAATTGACATTATTCATTTAATCAACAGGACATCTCAACACATGACTTAAAAGATATGTATGTACATATATACATTTTCAAACCCAATACAAAGTTGCAGGAGACAAAAGATTCACATGGTTCATTGCTTAAAAGTTCAATAGCCTGCATGCTGCCGATGACATATCAAAGCAATCACTGCACTCTTTACTAAAATTGCAAGAAACTTCAGGCAAAACCGATAGTCCTCGGAATTACTACTTTTACCAAAGAACCTCACAATATTGGACAATATTTTCTGTGATCTGTGGGGGGAAAAAAGAACTTCAGCTGGCCACTGAACTTGGAAAAGAACACCCAGGAGCATGCATATTGTTTACTTAATATCCTATGACAGAAATCCTAGTTTTGGTTCTAAGTTTGGAAAAAAAGATCAGCAAATAAGACAAGGTTGCTGCTCTTAGCAATCCACAGTTTTTATAATTTTGAGCTACAAAGTTCTAGTTGTCATCTCACTGGCTATCTGGGAAGCACTTTCAGAAGTATGGCAAATACATAAATCCAAAACCAAGAACCCATTTAACCTGTAAATACAGTTTAGCTATTGAATGTATAATACCCTCCTGAAAAGGGGCTGGCCATAATCTGCTTCCCCTAGATCTGTTCCTGCTTCCATGTGCATTAGGCTTCTTTGATGGTAAACCACACCTTATACTGCCGTCCCATGGTTTTTTTCACTACTTATTCACTTCTTTTCTATATCTATGACTGGGGTAGAGAATATCCAGAGAAATGCAAAAATCTTTCCAAGAAGCATTTTTGCCATAAACAAGCTAATTCAATTCAATTCTTTCTCACTAAACCTTACAATAAAATTAAAAAGGATAAATGCCTGCATACCATGCTACTTGGAAGATGGCAGATCCTTAAATTCAATCCAACCTATGCTCACTCTTTATAAAAACCATTAGTCAAGATCAACCAACAACGCCCGTCATAGGTTTCCAAAGATGCACTATGTAAACACTTCCTACATTTATATAGCATCAGCTCTCTGAAAATCTCAGTGGTCTGTAAGTAAGGACCATATGGTTTGCTTTATAAAGCTCTTGTGATAATATATTGTGATTAATGTCCATCTTGTCAACTATTTGGTAAATGTGTGCAATGTTTAGAAACTCCAATGTGAAAATGGAACAAAAATACAAAGTATACATACAGAATCCACTTTGGCTCTTATAGTGTCATGAGAAGCCAGTCCCTATCCTGATAGCATTGAGCACAAGGCAAAAACTATTCCTGGGTGGGACACCACTTCACTCCAGAAACTTACTGAATGTTGTTTTATTCAAAGTACTCATTAATTCTGATTGGATTACAGATTACTACTCACAGAAGGCGAACTTTTTTGCTACAGTAGGTAATAGGGAATTTCTCTGTTTCCACAAAGATATAACCATGTTCTATGAAATATGCACAGTATACATTGTTGTGTTAAACTCATTACTTACAGTGTCCACATTCTTCCTTTCTTTCCATACTTCCATATTCTTGTCTTCAGGATGTCTTGAAATAAGTTTAAAGAGTTTTCAGATGAATACCGCAACCCTTCAACAGTTGGGATAACAGGACTAAGGTATCTAAGGTCTTTCTATAGTCCCTCAAATATACTATGCTTCTATTCCCACTCCCTAGGCATGTGCCTATCCTGGAAAGAAGTTGTCATGCACATGGGCAGCTAGTCTTCCAAATATAATTACTTGGCTGGCTTACTGAAGGTTAAAGGAATTTGCCTCTTTTGCATTTGATTTCTCTTGTTCTTGCTGTGGGGAGTCATGATTAATGCCTGCTGCCTATTTTATCTTGCCAGCTCACTTGTTGTGTTTCTCTGGTTTGTGAACTTTCCTCATTTGTGTTGCCTTTTTAGGTTGACTGTTTTTGAGGGGATAGTGTTTTTGATTTTTTTTTTTTCATGGACGTCCTCTTTGCCCTTTACAATCCATTTCTCATATGGGTATGTCAGTTCTCTCTGCAAAAACAAGATAAATGGTAATGAAGGCAATAACTCAATAACATTTTGGAATTAACTGTTAAACAGGTGCAGAAACTCTGACATAAAGAAAAGACAAAAAAAGGAAAAACTGAAATCACAAGCACTTAAAACATACAGGGCTGAAATTGCAACTAATCAAGCATTGTTCGATTAGAATGGCTTCTGAAATCTACCTAAATAAGGAGCCCAATCAAAAATGCAAATAAATATTGTAGCAAATCAGTGCACATGCTGAAAAATATAATCCTACAATGGCGTTAAAAGAAAATTAAAAAGTTAATTTTGGCTTTGAAGTGTGGATTTCAATGTAAACAAATAAAAAACAATTTAGATTAAACAATAACATTGATAAATCATACAAATAGTTTAACCATAGTTACATATGGCATGCATGAAACACAGAATCCTGTCCCTTTAAAATGTTTCACACTATTGCTGGATTTCACATATTGTTTCACTTTTTAATGCAAAGTCAGATGCTTAATAAAAAGATTTTTAAAACACAGTTATTTTTTGTCATCAGATATTCTCAAATCATAAACTAAAATATACTACTCATACAGATATTCACACTCTACACAGATCAGTACATCAATGAAACAATTTTTGCCACAAAATCAGCTTTAAGTTTAAAGTAGGATGTCAAATTCAGAACCTAATGGGCCAAAGTGGCTACATATTTTCATTTCAGACACTTTACTTTTTACTGCTGCTAAATGAGAAGTCAAGCAAAATTACACCTTTTATTGGCAGACTAAAAAGGTTACACTATGAAAGCTATCGAGGCAGCTCAGGCCCCTCCTTCAGGCAAGATATACATGAACTGCTTCGATAACTTGCATATTGTGATCTTTCTACTTAGCCAATAAAAGGTGTCGTTTTGCTTTACTTCTCATTGCATCCATAATGGCTAACATGGTACAACATCCTACTACTGCTGCTAAATGAACAAACATCTTCTAGCTCAGTTTTCAATTACAGTACTCACTTTTTAAGACTTAGACCCATAATTGTGTCTTTTTTTTCTTGATTAGCAGCTAAACAAAAATGGGATGTTAAGCAAGCCAAAAGATAACCAGCTAAGTTATTGGCAAGCTCCAACCAATTTCCTAATTGTTGTTAATGAAACATCTTATTAAATTCCATGAAGTGTTGTTCTCATTCTGCCACATAAGACAATTCCTAAACAGTTGATTTGCTCATTTCTGAGGGAACCACTAAAATGTTTTGTTGTTCGGAGCAGATCTGTATTTCTTAGACCCTCACCTTTCATTCTTTCCATATATTTTATTGAAACAGGTGTATGATGGACACACGGGTGGAAAGCAGATCAGGTTAGTTTAAGTGTTGACTTGCTTTGCATTTCATTATTTTATGAATTAAGGGAGAATGACAATTAAAGGGCCAGTGTCTTTGAAAGAAATTAGTATGTTTCAATAGCAGCTATTACTTGGTATTAAAGAAGAATGTGGCTGGAGTGAAAGCCGGCATCCACCATGACCTTTCCGTATCCGAGTTGGATACCTATAGCCTAGAACAGTAGTTCTCAACGTTCAGTCCTCAGGGCCCCTGTGGCTGCAAATTTTTGTTCCAATCAGTTTTTTTACATTTAAATGATCTCATTGTTTAATTAGTTGATCTATAATTTTTCTTTTTTTAGAAAAGTGCATTTTGTTTACTAATAAGCACACAAATGGGTAATAGTGAAGTAGCCTCACCTTTCAGCTGGTGTGTATTCAACATTAATTGTCTGCATTCAGTACAATTAAGAAGGGAAACTACACAGAAAAAAATGAATTACATGGAACAAAATAAACATTTAAAGTTACAGAAAACATACAAATGTGTCAATTTCCTTTATGTAAAAATCAGACACTACTGAACTTTTCTAAATGCAAAATAAAAGGAAAAAACAGATCAGCTAATTAAAATAATGAGATAAATAAAAGATTAACAATAACAAACAGATTGGGAAACTGGTTAGAACCACAGTAACCCCCATGAGCTTAACATTGAGAAGTACTGGTCTAGAAGACAAGTGTCTACCAGTTTGCACACCATTTCAAAAATGTACTAAAGATTCTCAATGGTGTTGAATTTGGGACTTTGACTATACCATTCAAAGATATTCACCTTTTTCACTTCACCTTCTACATGGGCTCATTTTTATGCTAAAAATAAAATTTAAAATAATTTAAAACACAGGGCTCCATTTGTTATTCCTCCACTGCTAACAAGTTTTCCAGTACTTGCTGATGAGAAGAATAACTGTGATTTAGCTGCCATCGCCATATTTCTCTTCAGGAAAAGTGTTTCTTGAGAAATTGGTAGTTTTTAGTTTACACTACATGTAGTTCTTTGAATTTTATATAAAAATTACAATTTGTATCACATCTGACTAGAAGACCTTTTTCTTAAGCTTAGGTAGATGTCATGCTTTCTGGCAAATTCCAGATGGGTCTTACAAATACACTTTTCAGTAACATTTTCTTTAATGATGTGCGAAAAGCCTTTGATCACAACAAATAGTGAGGCCTCTTGAAGATCCAGTTTAGACTTGGATGTCTTCCTAAACTTATTATACTGTACCTATTGAATGTCAAGATGCCTGAAACTGTCAGTTGCAATGGTAATGAAACAGATCTCTTTACCATCTGAATTAGGGTCAAACAGGACTATCACTGCACCAACCCTTTCCATCACTTACCTCCATTTTACCCTTTCTGATCTTTGACTATACTCTGTGCTGTTGCAAATAAGTACCAGTTTGATGGTAAGAACCTAAACCTATACTATCTTAAGACAAAATGTGACCAAAGCAATAGTCAACCTACAAAATGTAGAGGATTCTCTTTTTGCTCACTTTGCAAAAAAACTTCCAACTACTCCAAAACTCTACTCCAAGGCCTACTGAAACCTAAGTATATTTCTCAAAGTCAGGAAAACCAGATCCTCTACTAGGATGTCCCTACTCAGCAATAGTCATCTCAGGAGAATGTTGTTGAACACTTTCCATAGGTTGGCAGCTTGGAGTCTGGAAAGACAACCATAGCTAGCAAGTTTAGCACAGTGTCAGCTGTGCCAGTAGATTCTTTAGGAAACTATTATTGTTTCTTTATGAACTGTGACCTCAAAAATATAAACCAAGCTAATGGTCTAAATCAGTGCTTCTCAACATTCAGTGTTCAGTGCCACCTTGTGGCTGCAGGTTTTGGTTCTAACCCACTTCTTCCCTTAATTGTACTCCTACCTTAATTAAGCAAGCCATTATTTCCCATTTTCTATGTTTTTTTACAAACACTGGGAATTAGCAAACTGGTTATGCTATATTTTTACTGAATTAAGCAGGAATGTATTGTATATGTGTTAGATGGGTAAGAATTATGTATTTTAATGTTTTGGTTATTTAGCCAATTATTTAATAAGCACCCAATGCAAAACAAAAGGAAAAACATGTCAGCTAATTAAACAATAAGATCAATTAAAGGTAACAGTGGCTAATGGAGAATCTGGTCAAGCAAAAACCTGGAGCCACAGGGGGCACTGAAGATTGAACATTGAGAACCACTGGTATAAATAGCCTTTTGCATTACTTCTTTTCTGTATGGGAATGAGACATAGGTTACATATTTTTGTCACCTGAAAATTCTCAAAATGCTCCATGTGCAGTTTCTCTCAAAAGTCCTCCAAATTAACTGGAAGAATCACTAAAATGATTGCAGTACCCTCACCAAAGACTAGGATATGGAGCAGCAGAAGTTATGATCATGTATAACCAATTTTCCAGGATATCACACAGCATCATTTTGCCCATCTCCTCAGAAAAATATTCTTTATTTCCTAGCACAGCCAAGTTCAGAGAACATAGGGTGATAATAGAAATGGGTTAGAACGCACACATAAAGCAAAGCTCACAAAAACCTGCATCAGTATTGCTAGCAGAGGGACCCAAACACATAACATTCCCTATGCTGTTGCTTGATTCATCAAGTGGAGGGTCAGTATGAAACCAACTACAGTTCTAATGTAGTGGACAAAACAGCATCAAAAGTACAGGCTTTACAAACCAAATTATGAAAACAACTCCAAAACGGAACTACCTTCCCCCTTTGTCCCACCATATGCAATCACAGAATTATACTTGTCAATCAGTTGCAAGCTCATACAAATAGCCTTTACAGTCATCATTCTTTGATTTGAGTAATCCCCAACAGAGAACAAAATGATAATTATGCACAGAATATACTAATTTAAGTTTTAACTGATCAACATAAACCACTCAAGGTGACCTATCAGGCTTGCCCATCTTTCTCTTGCCATAAAAGGATGTTCTTTTTAGGCATTCAGAAGACGACTGAAAATATTGTGGCATCCGGCTCGGAGGATGCTCAGGAGGACCGGAGGAGGGCTTGTGCCTCCTCCAGTACGGGCGAGGGGGCGTCCGCCCTGGTTATGTTGGGGGCCTCGGGTAAAGGGCTTGGAAGCCCAGCCCTGTAGGGACCCGTGGCCACCGCCAGGTGGCGCCCCGGTGCCTAGATATCCCTGGAGCCCAGCACTTCCGCCACACCAGGAAGTGCTGGGGGGAAAACGACAGGGGACACCCGGACGGCTTCCGGGTGCGCAGCTGGCACTTCCTCCACACTGGGGTGTGGCAGCGGAGGAATGCCGGAAGCAGCTGGAGCCCATCCGGGTTCCTATTTAAGGGGCCGCCTCCCTCCAGTCATTGGCGGAAGTCGGGTGGAAGAGAGACGGAGCTGGAGAGAGGATTGGAGGCGGCCAAAGAGGCAATTTGACTGTGTGCCCTGGACATTGGGGGAACGGTGCTGGAGGCACTGGGAAGTGCACTAATTGTAAATATATTGTAAATAAACGTGTGTTGGGTGAACTTACGATGTCCGCCTGTGTGTGTCCGGGCCAGCGTTCACAGTGGCGTAGTCGGCAGGATGCTCCACCTGGGACAAGTTGGGGACCTGCGAGAAAAAGAAATAATTTTGTGGACGGCCCGGCGCAGCAGCGGACCCCACACACTCGCCGCGGGAGTGGCACGTGCACAACCGCTGGAGCGGTTCACCCCACGGACCGCCGGTCCGCATTATGGCCAAGCTTCCCAGGTGTGGAGGAAAGATAATGGGCGTTGCTGGAGTGCAGCGGGCTCCCGCGAGCACGTCGCGGCAGAAGGCGCCTGGGACGGCAGGCCACCTAGCGAGGCCATGCCGGGAACGTTTCCCCGGACAGACAGGACCCGAAAGGTAAGTTCCCTGCTTGCTGGCAAAGGGCCCTGTGGGCCCGTGTGTGTTTTTTCTTCGACAGGCAGGGCTTGTGCCTCTTCCAGACCGCAAGGGGGCGTCCGCTCTGGTTATGTTGGGGGCCTCAGGTAAAGAGCTTTGAAGCCCAGCCCTGTAGGGACCCGTGGCCACCGCCAGGCGGCGCCCCAGTGCCTGGATATCCCTGGGGGGAAGATGACAGGGGACACCAGGACGGCTTCCGGGTCCGCAGCCGGCACTTCCGGCACACTGGGGCATGGCTACGGAGGAATGCCGGGAAGCAGCTGGAGCCCATCCCGGTTCCTATTTAAGGGGCCGCCTCCCTCCAGTCATTGGCAGAAGTCGGGTGGAAAAGAGACGGAGCTGGAGAGAGGATTGGAGGAGGCCAGAGAGGCAATTTGACTGTGTGCCCTGGACATTGGGGGAACGGTGCTGGAGGCACTGGGAAGTGCACTAATTGTAAATATATTGTAAATAAACGTGTGTTGGGTGAACTTATGATGTCCATGGAAAAAAATGATGGGTGATCCATTTAAAGGTCAATGACTGCAATCCAAGTGTGTTTAAGATATTTATGAACAACAGTTTTTTTTTTTTTGGATTTATAATTCATAGTTATTTTGGAGGAATTAGGTGGATAGCATTGACAAACATTGTAAGGCTGAACATGCTGAATGGCATGTTGTTATCAAAACATTTTTAATAAATCAAATAACTGATTTATCAATAATTCAAACTTGCTACTAATCACAAACCCTATAACTGATGGCATTCAAATCTCTTCATGATATAAAGTGTGTTGGGATATTCGGTTCTGCCCTCAGCACTGTTTGTGGGAGAAACAGTATGTGTTAGGCTAATGAGAGCATAATATTTAGTAAGTTACTAAAGCAAAAATATATTCCTTAAACTCATATTTATACAACATTTTTCTTTTTCTTTCAGGAATACATTGGAAATATTTCATGTCAAGTCAACTTAATTTATAAAGTACCTATATAAACACACAAAAAAATTTTATGCTCCTACTAAGGAGTGGTAGCAGGTGCAAACGGTCTGCCCAAGATTCCCCAGCTCCAGGTTGGTGCAAGGCGATCAGCCATCCACGCCGGCATAATAAAGGGGAGTGCAAGGAACTGAAAAAAAGGAAAAAAGGACCGAGAGAAAGGCAGGAGCAGTGGTTAGCTGGAGCTTAAGAGAGAAGCATGCGGATGGGAATGTTGCCCCAGGTGGGCATGTGGCCAGCACTCAGGAGGGGGCACGAGGATCGCCCCTGCTCCTGGGAGGATGGTGCATTTTCACTGGATGGAGTCTGGATTGGCAGTGGTGGGTGCAGGAGCAGGGTCCAGTGGCTGCCCGTGGATCAGACGGAGGGGACACGGGTCAAGACTGATGGGTGTCTGTGCCTGTTGGTAGAAGTCTCTCTATGCTGCAAGGTCCTAGAAGGATAAGCCGGAGAGTTGTCCATTTTAAAGGGAAACACCAAAGACTGAGCATTTTAAAGAAGACTCCTGTTTGAATTTTAAACTCATTTTTATTGGATTTATTTATTTGATCATTTTAACCTCCGCTATGCACTCATTTTATGGATTATTTATTAAACTACTTTTTTGAGCACTGCACTTTTTGAAAACTTGTTTTGGACTTGGCTTTTAATAAAAGCACTGCTCACTTTCACACCATCCCCTTGCTTCATGTGTGTTTTGTTCACATCTGCCATGCTCATCCAGTTACATTATCGACCTGGATTTAAAAATGTTCAAATTAGGAGAAGATCTAATCGTGAGCCGTGGAGCAGACACTGCAAACGCACAATCACCACTATGCTTCAGCCTTGTCCGAAGAACCACTAGTAGCATCTGATCAGGTGATCTTAAAGACTAAGACAGGGCATAAGGTTTAGGAAGTCTGGTAAGATATACTGGTGCTAAACTATTTAAAGATTTTTAAACAAGCAATGAAAGCTTAAAATTGATTCTAAAACTAAAATAGGTGGCCAATGAAGAGAGGTCAATATCAGAGTAATGTGTGTTCACATCTGAGTATTTGTCAAAAGCAAAGAAGCTGTATTTTGAACAAGCTGTAGGCAATACAGGGACTGCCTGACCCCTTGTGTACAAAGAATTACAATAATCCAGGCGGGATGAAATCAAAGCATGTATTACCCTATCAAAGCCAGAAAACAAAATGATGCCTTTATCTTCGCCAACAGTCTCAAATGGAAAAAACTGTTTCTAACAACAGTATTTATCTGTTTATCTAGTTTAAGATCGCTATCAAAAATGACACCCAAATTCCTAGCAGATAAGATCCAGTATTGTTCCAGTGGACCAAGACTACTAGCGGTCATACCAGACACCTCAAAAGGACTGAAAATCAGTTTTGTTCTGGTTAAATTTCAGAAAATGTAAGGATATCTAAATATTTTAACATATTTTAATTTGAAAATGTTATCAGTTTCCATTACAAAAAAAAAAAAAGTTTTATACTATACAATACATAATGCTTGACACTTTGGTTACTTTATTTTGCAAAGCTTCCAGTTACTATATAATTTGAAAACTGTCTATTATAAGCATGGCCCAATATTTCCACTACTGTATAGCCTAATCATATTGCTTTAAAAAAATTAAAATTAAGGTACTGGTTATGAACTGTTAAAATACATTATCTGTTCAAATTCATATTCATTTTAGACATAAAATATGAGCAGGCATGTGACCACAATTCAATACACAAGTATCAGACTATTTTTTTTCTTTTTCACTTAACTGTTTGTAGACATGGGCGGCACAGTGGTGCAATGAGTAGCGCTGCTGCCTCGCAGTTAGGAGACCCGGGTTCGCTTCCCAGCATGAAGTTTGCATGTTCTCCCTGTGTCTGTGTGGGTTTCCTCTGGGTACTCCGGTTTCCTCGGATAGTCCAAAGACATGCAGGTTAGGTGGATTGGAAATTCCAAATTGGCCCTAGTGCGTGTGTGTGTGTGTGTGTGTGTGTGTGTGTGTGTGCCCTGCCCGGGGTTTGTTTCCTGCCTTGCGCCCTGTGTTGGCTGGGATTGGCTCCAGCAGACACCCGTGACCCCATAGTTAGGATATAGTGGGTTGGATAATGAATGGATGGATGATAGTAGACAATATTTCAGATAAAAACCTCTCACATATCTAAACAGCCACTGCATTCAGAGTAGCAGAGTCCACTAAACACTATGATTCAATGTTACAACATACTGTACAACTTTCATCATTACATGTAAAATATTAATTTTTATCACACTGTTTTTTAAACAAAGTTCCAAAAAGGTTTCAAGGAGATCAAGTTATATTTGCTCGAGATATGGGATGATTTGTTTTTATTTATTTATGAACTGAATAGACAAGTGTACAATGATCATAAAAAAGTGGGCTTCTACATTCAGCTTCTGTTTCTTCATGTCCATTTCTTTCATTTTAGTTTGATAAGTATGAATGCAATAAAGTCTCTTTGGGCCCCAGAGAGCATACTGATAAAGAAGTGGCAGACCCTTTATGCTTGTGAAATATGACAGGATAACCTGTCTAAAATTTTCTACCTAAATATACAGTTTCTTTTCATAATACACTCCCCGATTATCATGAAAAGTGAACATAAGAAATTAAATTTCAAATTATTAGATAAAAATGTAGAGGTAAAAGACACCTTTAACATCATGCTTTAAATACTGTACAGATAAAAAGACATAAGGAAAATACTGGAATCTTAACTTAATTATGGCATGTTTGCTTTTAAATAAGTTTGTTACATTATAGCTCTGTCTATTAGCATAGAATTGCTCTATTTTACGATAGAATCTTCAATAAGCTAGACATAAATCTTTTTCAAAACAGAGTAAAAATAAGGAGTTGCAGCTGCATAGATGAAAGACTATAGTTCACATAATTCATGCACAAAATCTAACAACATTTATAACCGCATTACTCTGTAAGTGCTTACATACCCTAAAGGGACTCAAGTACAGTACTACAAAATGTAATTTGTATTTTAACTTTTGATTAGGACTTTCCCCCTTTATCTGTTACTGGGTATGTAGAAATTAGCCAAAGGTCAATACAATACACCACTGCTAGTCTTCCTCATGATACTACCTTTTGGGCTAGTTTCTTTGATGAATCGTCAAACTCTTCATGCTAGGAGAAATAACTCTGGTATTGTCAACAACTTAAATATGTTAACACTTTAGAACAAATACAAATCTATTTAATAAAGCATTCTTAGCTTGATGAGTCTAGGAGTGGAAGAACTGATTTGAGGAAGATTGTGAATCACATAATATTAGGTTAAGTATTAAATATCTGAAGAAAATTTGTTGTGCTTAAGTATTGAGGCAGGAAATCAGACTACTACTCTTTAAGTAACCTATTCTAGTAAGTTCTTTAAAGATTTCTTTCACGCTACTTGCAGTCTTTTTATCCTAGTAAGAGTTTCTCACCACAACAATCGTTTCAGTATATCAATACCTGCGGTTGGGATGTGATGAACAATCTCAGAAATATGACAAGAGAAGGCAACTCAAAATGCTACACAGGAAGGTGTTTGGTACCGGCAGTACCAATTAGGAACTCATTCAATACAAGGAATAAAATTACAAATTAACTCCCATTAAATATTAAAAAAGCAAATGAAAAGTAAAAACTACCAGTGCTACTTTACACGTTTTTAAGATCGATATAAACAGCATTTGGCTTATTAAAGTGTAATGCTGTAGCATTACTTTGTGTAAAATGAAGTTTTGTTTGCCTTAATCTGCTGGTTTTGCACACTCAGGCATACATGTTGTGAAATGAAAACAATGTTAATTTTATTTGTATTGTAGTCACACATTGCCCCAATTGCAACCTGTAAAAAAAAAAAATCAACCACCACCCTGACATATTTCTAATGGCGCCAACCTTCCTTTGCAGTCAAGTATTGTAATTTTCACAGCTTTCTGTATTTACTAATTAAAAGAATAAGATTTTCAGATAACATAGTACCTTGAACTCTGATTGAGGGTACATAAGCAAACCCAGCATTGAAATTACACTTTTTTACAGTTTTAATATATAGATTAGCAGCAAATTAAGCACAACTTAATTATTACAAATTTGACATTAGCACAAACAAAAAAAAAACACAACTTTCAAACAGAATCCAAATCTTGCTATTTTGCTATTTCTTCAAAGTGGAAACTGTGACACCCCAGAACTATGGGAAAAAAAGAGGTATCTTTTTATTTGAATGAGTAACTATCCATAGACATCTAAAATGTCTCACACACACACAATGCTCAATAAAAATATTAATGTGCACAGCACATTTTTTTGGTTAACTACAATATTTACTTTATTGGGCTACTCATTTAGTACAGCATTTGACACAGGCTGTTCCAGGTAACTAAAGGTTTTAAAATAATCAACAACAAAACCAAACAGTGGTTTCACTAAAATGTAGCCATCTATATTAATAGTATGAATTATACACTCAAACTATAAAATGAAGACATGACATTCACTGTCACAAGCTGTTTCAGATCTTTATAACATACTCGTAGATAAAAATAGATAACACAGACTGGCAGAAAGAAAGCAGAACATCTAGTTTAGTATTTAAATATGACTGCTAGTTTTACATATAGATAACGAAACAAAATTTTAACTCAATAATAAACTCAATAATAAGACTGCAAGTTTAACACTTTACTAATTTTTCAGGGAACTCTTCTCATTTTATTGAAGATTTGATGTTGTTATAATCTTCCAGGAAGAGAAGATGGGGAAAAAACAGAATACCATAACTCTCTTTACCTTTTAAAATTAAAATCGAGCATCTTTCAAGATTCAAATAAAAACATAAATGATTAAAACTCATTTTTTAACTAAACAGAGTATGTTTCAAGTCTTAGATGCACGGTAGTTCAGTGCATACTACTACTGTCTCATAGCTCAACAAGACTGGATTTTATTCTCGGCCCAGTCACTGTCTGATGGGAGTGTGCACTGTTTTCCTAATTCCATTACACATATGGTTTCTCTAGTTCTTTCTCCCATATTCCAAAGACTGTCTACTCTAAAGTGTTGCTCTGTATGACTGAGTGCACCCTCCAATAGACTGGAGCTCCATCTCTACTTTGTCCTTGCCTTGTATCCAACACTTCTTATACAACTGTTGGCAACCTTAATTGAAACAAGGGGCATGAGAGAATGGAATGATGCACATTTAAAATGCAAATTGAATCCACTCTGATGGTTGTATGATTATTTTTTTTAGCTTCTTATCATACTGTTTCTTGAAGAAATATATAAACAACTGAATTTTTGAATATCAAAACAGACAAATATAAAAACAATTGTAATTTGTTTATTTGCTTGCCAAGTGCACACTAATGGCCATATCCATTTTCATTACATTTTGCATGTACGTTGGTCCAACTTAAAATATAGACTATATAGCACATCAGGGAGAAGGGTTTAAGGGGATTTGCAAAACACTAGTACTGAGGTGGAAACTATAGATCGCATCAGAAACCAGACGTTTGCTCGGACTGATGAAAGGACACCTTTATCAGCACACAGCTTTATGCTAGCCAATCCAGAACCTCATCTAAGACTGCAGGTATGGCCTTTTCTTCTCGAATAAACTGGAGAACATTTTCATTGCCTCAGTGTAGCACGGCTTTCGTCCAAGAGTATGCCTTTTTTCTCATCATGGGTTGTGTTTAGCCAAATAAAATTTCCAAAAGAGAGTTTCTCCCTGTTAATTTTCACCAAGACCCTTGTCTGAGTAAAGTCCAAAGTCAAGTCAAGTTGGGGAGTATGCACTGGTACAGTGTGTTGCTGCACCCACTACATGACGAAACAACTTGGGATCCCGGTTTGCAACCCCCAGGCAGACGCACGGTCCAGTCCCAACCTCCCGAAATGACCCTCTATCTGTCGCAGCCAGGTGTTACGTGGGTAACCCTTTGGCCTGGTCCAGCCACTCGGGTCCTCAACAACCTTGCCCAACACCCAGTCCATACAAGCATTGGACAAAGTAGGAGCAAGAACACCCCTGACCTCACGGATCCTATTGAGAACGACCCTGGCAAGGACCTTACCCGGCACAGAGAGCAGTGTAATCCCCCTGTAGTTGCTGCAATCCAGGCGATCACCCTTCCTTTTCAGACAGGGACAAGTGCCGTTTTATAGTCAGTTGGGATGATGCCAGTCTCCCAAATGGAAGCAAAGATTGCTTGCAATGCCAGGAGGACAGCCTTACCACCAGCCTGGAGAAGTTCACCCCGGATACCACAGATCCCTGCAGCCTTCCGCCCCCCCAAAGCTGGTTCACCACCTGTGCAATCTCAGTGAAATTGGATGTATCACAGCTATTCGGAGGATCAGCCTCAACAACTGTGGACCCAGAGGTATACAACGTCCTAGCCAGAGGATCAGCTTTGAATAACTGCTCAAAGTAGCCAGCCCAGCAGGTGACAACTGCAGTGTCATCTGTAAGGACAGTTCCATCAGCCGCCCTGACTGTGACTCTTCGAGGAACAGATTCACATGTGAGTAATGCTTCGATTCCTCTGTAAGCAGGACGTGGATCGCTAGACCACAGATGGTGTGTCACTTGCTCACAGATTCCTCTAACAATCACCTCTTTATCTGTCCTCAGAGCCCTCACAGCCATTCTTCTTAGTTCCCGGTACAGACCAGAGTTGCCATTGAGCCGTGCGCTGCGACTCCTCTCGATGATATCCAGGGTGCCCTACGAGAATAAACACCTTCTTCTGAGAACACCGGTAACACCAACACAACCCTAAGCAACCTTCAGGGTCTTGTCATGGAAGGTCTTCCACATCATTTTAGGATCGGCAGTCGTACCCAAATCTGAAAGTTCCTCACACAAACTGCATGCAAACTCATTAGAAACAGCTTGGTCTTGGAGTCTGGCCAAGTCCAGGCTCATTTTCCTAGTAGGTGGTAACCTACTGGACCTAAGCGTAGCAACAACAAATCTATGGTCAGAATTCACAAACTGGGTACTTCTGTAGACCCTGCAGTTTTGCAATAGCCTTCAGCGTCTGCCCAAGAGGATGTGATCGATCTCCTTCACCGTACCACCAGTACTGGAGTACGAAGTCCAACGATGCGGTTCAGGGTGTGGGAACCAGGATCCAGCAATTCGCAGCCCCTGACCTTCTGCAAAGTCAAGGAACATGGAGCCACTTTCACCAGACCCGTGGGGACCGAAACAATCCTCATAGCAAGTCCCGTCAGTGCCATGACCAGAGGAGTGTCACCCTGTGGGCACCCATCAACCACCGAGTGAAGCTGCAAATAAAATGTCTCCCTCGCTGAGACATCACTCACCGCGGTCAGAGCATACACTGAGACAACAGACAAGGCACCCAGGGAGTGCCATAATCGGAGTCCCATAATACACCCGTTGAAAGCAGTGACATTGGACACCATCGGAAAGAAGCCAATCTGCTACAGCAATAGCTACTCCCCAAATATGACAGACATCAGACCGACCAGACCAATAAAAGGTGTATCCACCCACAGAGATCTGGCCAGTCCCGGGCCTGCGCACCTCAGAGAGTGCCGCCACTGAAATGAGGAGTTTACGCAGCTCCTCCAACAGCAGAGGAAGATGATCATCTTGCCCGAGAGACAATATGTTCCACGCGCCCACTCATATGGGCTACCTCAAATTGGGACCCGAGTGCTGCCATGCAGCGGACGATGCCTCAACACCACACCAGTTCCGATCCCCAAAAGACCCGACCCAGTTGGATCTCCAACGGTTTCGACTCTTCCGGGGATGGGGCTCCTGAGGGCTTTCCCCCATCCTCTTCATGATGCGAGCAGCCTTCCTTTGGGCGGCTGCAGCAGAACTACTCCCGCGGAGAGCAAAAAGGAGTCCTTTCTGTAGTCTCTGAGCATTTTTTTTTTTTTTTAAAAAACGGTGGCTGGAGTGCCAATCCTGCCACCAACCCCCATGATTTCCTTGTAAGTTGGAGGACCGCCTGCAGGGCCGGATGCAGTTTAACGTCATACCCAAGACAGAAAGTCCAAAAGATGTGCATAAAATTGACAACCCTTAAGTTCTTTCCTTTTTATCCTCAAAAAACTTTTAAAACTACAAAACACACCTTTTAATGCATTTTGCAGTAGCAAAACTGCATGAGAAATGAAACTCAGCTGTTACACTCACCACTTCTAATTATTTGGTGATATGATATCTTACATAACCTACAGCAGGAGACATGTGCCTTCGGAAAAGAACAGTCCCAGCCTGATACATTTTCATTGCAATTTCACTGCACTGTGTAAACATGACAATAATTCTGAAATTAACAAATGACATTTACAACAACAAAATTTATTTATATAGCACATTTTCATACAAATAATGTAGCTCAAAGTGCTTTACATGATGAACAAAGAGAACAAAGACAAAGTAAGAATTAAAATCAGAGAACATTAATTAACACAGAATAAAAAGTAAGGTCCGATGGCCAGGGAGGACAGAAAAAAAAACTCCAGATGACTGGAGAAAAAAATAAAATCTGCAGGTGTTCCCAATATCATCCACTTGCAGAGCCACAGCACCATACGTCACCACAGTTCTAGACCCGCAGTTGTAGACCCACATCAAACCAAATAATACGCATCATTGTGAAGTTCAGAGGGTTTGTGCCATCACGTCGTGTCATACAATAAACTAAACAATATGGATCGTTTCTGTGAAATACAAACCGGATTCCAAAAAAGTTGGAACACTAAACAAATTGTGAATAAAAACTGAATGCAATGATGTGGAGATGGCAAATGTCAATATTTTATTTGTAATAGAACGTAGATGACAGATCAAACATTTAATCCGAGTAAATGTATCATTTTAAAGGAAAAATATTTTGATTCAAAATTTCACGGTGTCAACAAATCCCAAAAAAGTTGGGACAAGTAGCAATAAGAGGCTGGAAAAAGTAAATTTGAGCATAACGAAGAGCTGGAAGACCAATAAACACTAATTAGGTCAATTGGCAACATGATTGGGTATAAAAAGAGCTTCTCAGAGTGGCAGTGTCTCTCAGAAGCCAAGATGGGTAGAGGATCACCAATTCCCACAATGTTGCGCAGAAAGATAGTGGAGCAATATCAGAAAGGTGTTACCCAGCGAAAAATTGCAAAGACTTTGCATCTATCATCATCAACTGTGCATAACATCATCCGAAGATTCAGAGAATCTGGAACAATCTCTGTGCGTAAGGGTCAAGGCCGTAAAACCATACTGGATGCCCGTGATCTCCGGGCCCTTAAACGACACTGCACCACAAACAGGAATGCTACTGTAAAGGAAATCACAGAATGGGCTCAGGAATACTTCCAGAAACCATTGTCAGTGAACACAATCCACCGTGCCATCCGCGTTGCCAGCTGAAACTCTACAGTGCAAAGAAGAAGCCATTTCTAAGCAAGATCCACAAGCTCAGGCGTTGTCACTGGGCCAGGGATCATTTAAAATGGAGTGTGGCAAAATGGAAGACTGTTCTGTGGTCAGGCGAGTCACGATTCAAGTTCTTTTTGGAAATCTGGGGCGCCATGTCATCGGACCAAAGAGGACAAGGACAACCCAAGTTGTTATCAACGCTCAGTTCAGAAGCCTGCATCTCTGATGGTATGGGGTTGCATGAGTGCGTGTGGCATGGGCAGCTTGCATGTCTGGAAAGGCACCATCAATGCAGAAAAATATATTCAGGTTCTAGAACAACATATGCTCCCATCCAGGCGTCATCTCTTTCAGGGAAGACCCTGCATTTTCAACAAGATAATGCCAGACCACATTCTGCATCAATCACAACATCATGGCTGCGTAGGAGAAGGATCCGGGTACTGAAATGGCCAGTCTGCAGTCCAGATCTTTCACCTATAGAGAACATTTGGCGCATCATAAAGAGGAAGGTGCGACAAAGAAGGCCCAAGACGATTGAACAGTTAGAGGCCTGTATTAGACAAGAATGGGAGAGCATTCCTATTTCTAAACTTGAGAAACTGGTCTCCTCGGTCCCCAGGCGTCTGTTGAGTGTTGTAAGAAGGGGAGATGCCACACAGTGGTGAAAATGGCCTTGTCCCAACTTTTTTGGGATTTGTTGACACCATGAAATTCTGAATCAACATATTTTTCCCTTAAAATGATACATTTTCTCAGTTTAAACTTTTGTTCCGTGATTTATGTTTTATTCTGAATAAAATATTAGAAGTTGGCACCTCCACATCATTGCATTCAGTTTTTATTCACGATTTGTATAGTGTCCCAACTTTTTTGGAATCCGGTTTGTATTAATATTAAGATTTATGTTATGTTCGGGTCTGTAGGAACCATTTAACATGTCGACAAAATAAAAATCATCGACATCTGTGTTAATTGAAAATAGTTTTTTAGTTTACATTCATGAAATGAAGTATACAATATAATTATAATGTTTACACCACGTTAGAGTTTAGTAAAACGTTAATAATAAAAGTGATTACGTTTTTTAAAATGTACTATGCATGTGTGCAATATTGTTCTAAACCAATTTAGAATTAACATTTAAGCCAATCTAATATTTTTAAATATACATGTGAAGAAAACGGCAATACATATTCTACACTGAATTATGTTATATATTAATTGCATTATATAGAACTGCTCTAGTTTTTGTCACTTTTTATTATAAACGATGGGCCATCCAAAAAAAAAAAAAAATACTGTACTAGTAAGAACACAATTATTTATATAGCACCCTGCCCAGAATTCAGAAAGAACAACAGGACCAATATAACATTGGCTACAAATAATATCTTCACTAAATAAAGATAAATACAGGATATACAAAACATTCAAATAGAATAAAAGACAATAATCCAGACTAAGATACAACATATAATACTACAAACAAATCTTGAACAAATAGCATAAATTGTGATAAAAATGCAAACCCTGAATACCTGGACAGATAAAGGGGGTAAACTGAAAGAAGGGGCAGAATGTCAGGTCTGTTTAATGTCTTCCTAAACAAATAAGTTAAAAACAAATGAATGGAGTCAGCTGATCTCATTTCAGGAGGCCATTCCACAGTCTGGGCGCTATATAGTAGTGACTTACAATAATCAATGCAGGATGTGATAAAAGCAGGGACAAGTTTCTCAGCATTCAAAAAGGAGAAGAATGAGCAAACATAAGGAATGTGACACAGGTGGAAGTAAGAATGTTTCTTAATGTGGCTTATGTGGGCGAAATAAGAAAAGGAGGAATCAAAGTGACACCAAGATTCTTTGCAGTAAAAGAAGGTCTGATGAGATCATCACCCAGAATGGCTGAAGAGGAGTTAGTTTTGTTAAACAATTGGTGACACCTCACATGCTACTGGGACTACATGTGCCAAAGACCCCAGCATGTACAGCCATTGTGTAGATTCAACAGTCCAATCCACAGGGGCACCAATGACGGCACCTGTAGTGTGTATGCATAGTGAGTGTATTTGTGTGTCTCACTGTGTTATTTTAGCCTGCTGAACGGTACAGTTATTACAGTATTGTGTAGAAAATGAAAATATTCAGTTCTGCTTGATAAACAAATAGAATGTGATCTGAGGGTAATGAGTAAACAGGTTATTTACATTGCTTGTTAAAATAAAGTGACCATCTGATTTAAAAAAAAAAGTCCCTCAATAGTACATACATAGCAAAACTGTAATCATAAGTTGAGATTCAACACAATTATATTTCATGCTTCTCAAAGAGAAATTAAAATACGATGTTTGTAAACTACTGCATTTGTGAAGGACTGAAGTGCGGGGCTATCTAAAACTATCATGGAGTGTATTTCAGTAATTTATGTAGTGACTTATAAAACCACAATATTACATTAAAATATACTGCTCAAAAAAATTAAAGGAACTCTTTGTAATCCGAGTATCGCATCAAGTCAATGAAACTTGTGAGCTATTAATCTGGTCAGTGAAGTAGCAGAGGGGCTTGTTAATCAGTTTCAGCTGCTTTGGTGCACTAGAGGGGCAATAGTGAGACGACCCCCAAAACAGGAATGAATGGTTTAACAGGGACGCCACTGACATTGTTCCCTCCTCATCTGTTTTGTCACTCATTTTGCATTTGGCTACGGTCATTGTCACTACTGGTAGCATGAGGCCATACCTGGACCCTACAGAGCTGGCACAAGTAGTCCAACTTCTCCAGGATGGCAGACACATCAATATGTGAAATGCCAAAAGGTTTGCTGTGTCTCCCAGCACAGTCTCAAGGGCACTGAGGAGATTCCAGGAGACAGGCAGTTACTCTAGGAGAACTGGACAGGACCCCTCGTAGAAGGTCCTTAGCCCATCAGCAGGACCGAAGGAAAAGGATGAGCACTGCCAGAGCATACAAAATGATCTCCAGCAGGCATGCCACTGGTATGAATGTCTCTGAGCAAACAATCAGAAACAGACATCATGAGGGCCCTACATCCTCTAGTGGGCACCATGGAGCTCAACTGGCATTTGCCATAGAATACCAGGATTGGCAGGTCCACCACTGGTGCCCTGTGTTTTTCACAGATGAGAGCAGGTTCATCTGAGACGTGAAAGGGTCTAGAGAAGCCGCTAGAGAACATTATGCTGCCTGTAACATCGTTTAGCATGACCCGTTTGGTGGTGGTCAGTGATGGTAAGAGTGGGGAGGCATATCCATGGAGGGACGCACAGACCTCTACAGGCTAGACAACGGCACCTTGACTGCCATTACGTATCAGGATGAAATCCTTGGACCCACTGTCAGACCCTATGTAGCTTGTGTCATGTCCAGGGCAACCCTCATGCCTTAATTTATAATATAATAATTAAGTTATCTTAATTTTATAATAATATAATCTTATATCACAGCTCTAGCTGATTCAAAACTCAACTGCCAGAGTCCTGACACAGACTGGCAACAGCGAGCACATCACAACCATCCTGCTGCACCTTCACTGCTCCCTGTGTCTTACAGGACTGAATATCAAATTTTGTTCTTGACCTGCCCACTAAGGTCCTCTCATTCTGTGCCCCACACTAACCTGCACTCTGTGGGTGACAGCAGGGCCTTCAGCTGTATATAGAGCCCTGATTGTGGACTGACCTCCCTACATTAATGACATCAGCTGACTCCATTCATTTGTTTTAACTCATTTCTTTAGGAAGACATTAAACAGACTGGACATTCTACCCCTTCTTTCAGTTTACCCCCTTTATCTGTCCAGGTACTCAGGTTTGCATTTTTATCACAATTTATGCTATTTGTTCAAGATTTGTATGTTGTATTTTAGTCTGAATTATTGTCTTTTATTCTATTTGAATGTTTTGTATATACTGTATTTATCTTTATTTTGTGATATATTATTTGTAGCCAATGTTATAACGGTCCTGTTGTTCTTTCTGAATTTTGGGCATAGGAAGGGTGCTATATAAATAAATTGTGTTCTTAGTATTTTATTTTTTTTCTTTTGATGGCCCATCGTTTATAATAATAAGTGACAAAAACTAGAGAAGTTCTAGATAATGCAATTAATATATAGCCTAATTCAGTGTAGAATATGTATTGCTGTTTTCTTCACATGTTTAAAAATATTAGATTGGCTTAAATGTTTATTCTAAATTGGTTTAGTACAATATTGCACACATGCCTAGTACATTTAAAATTATTATTAACGTGCAAATATTGTAATTATATTGTATATTTCGTTTCATAAATGTAAACGAAAAACTATTTTCAATTAACACAGATCTTGATGATTTTAGTTTTGCCGACATGTTAAATGGCTCCCACAGACCTGAACACAACGAAAATGTTAATATTAATATTTCACAGAAACGATCTGTAATGTTTAGTTTGATATACGACACGAAGTGATGGCAGAAACCCTGTAAACTTCACAATGATGCGTATTATTTGGTCTGATGTACTTTTTTTTTCTTCTCGTTTTTATTGCTTAATTTCTGAACGGTTCCTTGACCCGGCTTTACTTTCTGGACTTTGCCAAGACCTGCCGAAACCTTCCAAAAGTAAGTTTACGAAGTCAGTCCGGAAACGACAAAGACGTCACTTTCGGGTCGGTAACTGCGGGTCTACAACTGCGGTGACGTATGGTGCTGTGGCTCTGCAAGTGGATTCTTCTTGGGGTTCCAGGCCATGAGACCGCCCAGCCCCCTCTAGGCATTCTATTTAATCAAAATAATATATTTTTGAAAAGACAAACACTATTGTACATTTTTATATCGCTACTAAATGTGATACGGATAAACCACAAATTACTGAAATGCAATCTTTTAGTGCATACTAAGTTACTGTCCAGAACGTGGCAGAAAGAGAACAACTGAGGATGGCGTTAGTAACTGTTACTGCTTCTTGATCGTAGACATTTATTCATGTCCATTTTATGATGAGGCTGTTATAATTTTAGGCTTTGATGCCAATACAACATTGTGATTTGTACCAATTTTAAATCAACATTGAATGATTCAACTTTCAAACAACTACTGTCACCTTTTCTTGACAAACAAACAAGACACAATTACTATTCCTCCCTGCTCATTACAATCATATATTCTGCCATGTCTCTCTCAATAACCTACATACATATTATATATATATATATATATATATATATATATATTATATATATATATACACACATACATACATACATATATACACACACATACATACAGTGGTGTGAAAAACTATTTGTCCCCTTCCTGATTTCTCATTCTTTTGCATGTTTTTCACACAAAATGTTTCTGATCATCAAACACATTTAACCATTAGTCAAATATGACACAAGTAAACACAAAATGCATTTTTTAAATGATAGTTTTATTATTTAGGGAGAAAAAAGTGTGAAAAAGTAATTGCCCCCTTGTTAAAAAATAACCTAACTGTGGTGTATCACACCAGAGTTCAATTTCAGTAGCCACCCCAGGCCTGATTACTGCCACACCTGTTTCAATCAAGAAATCACTTAAATAGGAGCTGCCTGACACAGAGAAGTAGACCAAAAGCACCTCAAAAGCTAGACATCATGCCAAGATCCAAAGAAATTCAGGAACAAATGAGAACAGAAGTAATTGAGATCTATCAGTCTGGTAAAGGTTATAAAGCCATTTCTAAAGCTTTGGGACTCCAGCGAACCACAGTGAGAGCCATTATCCACAAATGGCAAAAACATGGAACAGTAGTGAACCTTCCCAGGAATGGCTGGCCGACCAAAATTACCCCAAGAGCGCAGAGACGACTCATCCGAGAAGTCACAAAAGACCCCAGGACAACGTCTAAAGAACTGCAGGCCTCACTTGCCTCAATTAAGGTCAGTGTTCACGACTCCACCATAAGAAAGAGACTGGGCAAAAACGGCCTGCATGGCAGATTTCAAGGCGCAAACCACTGTTAAGCAAAAAGAACATTAGGGCTCGTCTCAATTTTGCTAAGAAACATCTCAATGATTGCCAAGACTTTTGGGAAAATACCTTGTGGACTGATGGAGACAAAAGTTGAACTTTTTGGAAGGCAAATGTCCCGTTACATCTGGCGTAAAAGGAACACAGCATTTCAGAAAAAGAACATCATACCAACAGTAAAATATGGTGGTGGTAGTGTGATGGTCTGGGGTTGTTTTGCTGCTTCAGGACCTGGAAGGCTTGCTGTGATAGATGGAACCATGAATTCTACTGTCTACCAAAAATCCTGAAGGAGAATGTCCGGCCATCTGTTCAACTCAAGCTGAAGTGATCTTGGGTGCTGCAACAGGACAATGACCCAAAACACACCAGCAAATCCACCTCTGAATGGCTGAAGAAAAACAAAATTAAGACTTTGGAGTGGCCTAGTCAAAGTCCTGACCTGAATCCAATTAAGATGCTATGGCATGGTTCATGCTAGAAAACCCTCAAATAAAGCTGAATTACAACAATTCTGCAAAGATGAGTGGGCCAAAATTCCTCCAGAGTGCTGTAAAAGACTCATTGCAAGTTATACAAAGCGCTTGATTGCAGTTATTGCTGCTAAGGGTGGCCCAACCAGTTATTAGGATCAGGGGGCAATTACTTTTTCACACAGGGCCATGCAGGTTTGGATTTTTTTTTCTCCCTAAATAATAAAAACCATCATTTGCAACTGCATTCTGTGTTTACTTGTGTTATATTTGGCTAATGGTTAAATGTGTTTGATGATCAGAAACATTTTGTGTGACAAACATGCAAAAGAATAAGAAATCAGGAAGGGGGCAAATAGTTTTTCACACCACTGTGTGTGTGTGTATATATATATATATATCTATATATATATATATATATACACACACACACACATATATATACATATATATACACTGCTCACAAAAATTAAAGGAACACTTTAAAGAAACACATTAGATACATCAGATCTCAATATGAAGTTGGATATCTATACAAATAACGACAGGGCAATGTCTTAGGAACAAAAGGATGCCAAGTCTTTTAATGGAAATAAAAGTTTTCTGCCTACAGAGGGCTCAATTGTGTAGACACCCTAAAATCAGAGTGAAATGAAGATGTGGCAGGCTAGTCCATTTTTCAAAAACTTAATTTCTGCTACTCAAAATGCTTTTCAGTATCTTGTGTGGCCCCACGAGCTTGTATGCATGCTTGACAACGTCGGGCATGCTCCTAATGAGACGACGGATGGTGTCTTGTGGCATTTCCTCCCAGATCTGTATGAGGGCATCCCTGAGCTGTTGTACAGTCTGAGGAGCAACCTGCGCGCCTAATGGACCGAAACATAATGTCCCACAGATGTTCTATTGGGTTTAAGTCAGGGGATCGTGAAGGCCATTCAATTGTTTCAATTCCTTCATCCTCCAGGTACTGCCTGCATACTCTTGCCACATGACGGCGGGCATTGTCGTGCATTAGGAGGAAACCAGGACCTACTGCACCAGCGTAGGGTCTGACAATGGGTTCAAGGATTTCATCTCGATACCTTATGGCAGTCAGAGCACCATTTCCTACGCAGTAGATGTCTGTGCGTCCCTCCATGGATATGCCTCCCCAGACCATCACTGACCCACCACCAAACCTGTCATGTTGAGCGCGTTGCAGGCAGCATATCGTTCTCCTTGTCTTCTCCAGACTCTTTCACGTTTATCACAGCTGCTCAGGGTGAACCTGCTCGTCTGTAAAAGTACAGGCCAGTGGCGGACTTGCCAATTCTGGTGTTCTTGAGCAAATGCCAGTCGAGCTCCATGGTGCTGGGCAGTGAGCACAGGGCCCACTACAGGACGTCGGGCCCTCAGGCCATCTTCATGAAGTCTGTTCCTGATTGTTTGGGTAGAGACATTCACACCAGTGGCCCTCTGGAGGTCATTCTGTAGGGCACGAGCAGTGCTCAGCCTGTTCCGCCTTGCACAAAGGAGCAGGTATCGGTCCTGCTGATGGGTTGAGGACCTTCTACGGCCCTGTCCAGCTCTCCGAGAATAACAGCCAGTCTCCTGAAATCTCCTCCATGTTCTGGAGATTGTGCTGGGAGACACATTAAACCTTCTTGCTGCAGCACGTGTGGATGTGCCATCCTGGAGAAGTTGGACAACCTGTGCAACTTCTGTAGGGTTAAGGAATTGCCTCATACTGCCAGTAGAGATGATTACTCAAGCCAAAACTAGCACGAGTGGAAAACCAGCCAAAAAAGATCAAGAGGGAGAAACTTGAAATGACCTCCACATGTAAAACCAGTCCTGTTTTGAGGGTTTTCTAATTGTTGCCACTTTAGTGCACCTGTCGTTAAGTCCATGAACACCAATACAGCTGAAAGTGATTAACAATGACCTCAGCTGCTTAACCAACCAGAAAATTATCAGACAGGTTTAATTGATTTCATGCCAGGCCCAATAAAGTGTTCCTTTAATTTTTGTGAGCAGTGTGTATATATATATATATATATATATATATATATAGTGCATCCGGAAAGTATTAACAGTGCATCACTTTTTCCACATTCTGTTATGTTACAGCCTTATTCCAAAATGGATTAAATTCATTTTTTTCCTCAGAATTCTACACACAACACCCCACTAATGACAATGTGAAAAAAGTTTGCTTGAGGTTTTTGCAAATTTATTAAACATAAAACAATTGAGAAAGCACATGTACATAAGTATTCACAGCGTTTGCCATGAAGCTCAAAATTGAGCTCAGGTGTATCCTGTTTCCCCTGATCATCCTTGAGATGTTTCTGCAGCTTAATTGGAGTCCACCTGTGGTAAATTCAGTTGATTGGACATGATTTGGAAAGGCACACACCTGTCTATAGAAGGTCCCACAGTTGACAGTTCATGTCAGAGCACAAACCAAGCATGAAGTCAAAGGAATTGTCTGTAGACCTCCGAGACAGGATTGTCTCAAGGCACAAATCTAGGGAAGGTTACAGAAAGATTTCTGCTGCTTTGAAGGTCCCAAAGAGCACAGTGGCCTCCATCATCCATAAGTGGAAGAAGTTCGAAACCACCAGGACTCTTCTTAGAGCTGGCCGGCCATCTAAACTGAGCGATCAGGGGAAAAGGGCCTTAGTCAGGGAGGTGACCAAGAACCCAATGGTCATTCTGTCAGAGCTCCAGGTGTCTTCTGTGGAGCAAGGAGAACCTTCCAGAAGTACAACCATCTCTGCAGCAATCCACCAATCAGGCCTGTATGGTAGAGTGGCCAGACGGAAGCCACTCCTTAGTAAAAGGCACATGGCAGCCCACCTAGAGTTTGCCAAAAGGCACCTGAAGGACTCTCAGAAAAAAAGAAACAAAATTCTCTGGTCTGATGAGACACAGATTGAACTCTTTGGTGTGAATGCCAGGCGTCACGTTTGGAGGAAACCAGGCACCGCTCATCACCAGGCCAATACCATCCCTACAGTGAAGCATGGTGGTGGCAGCATCATGCTGTGGGGATGTTTTTCAGTGGCAGGAACTGGGAGACTAGTCAGGATAAAGGGAAAGATGACTGCAGCAATGTACAGAGACATCCTGGATGAAAACCTACTCCAGAGCGCTCTTGGCCTTAGACTGGGGCGGCGGTTCATCTTTCAGCAGGACAACGACCCTAAGCACACAGCCAGGATATCAAAGGAGTGGCTTCAGGACAACTCTTTGAATGTCCTTGAGTGGCCCAGCCAGAGCCCAGACTTGAATCCGATTGAACATCTCTGGAGAAATCTTAAAATGGCTGTGCACCGACGCTTCCCATCCAACCTGATGGACCTTGAGAGGTGCTGCAAAGAGGAATGGGCGAAACTGGCCAAGGATAGGTGTGCCAAGCTTGTGGCATCATATTCAAAAAAACTTGAGGCTGTAATTGCTGCCAAAGGTGCATCGGTAAAGTATTGAGCAAAGGCTGTGAATACTTACGTACATGTGATTTCTCAGTTTTTTTATTTTTAATAAATTTGCAAAAACCTCAAGTAAACGTTTTTCATGTTGTCCTCATGCAGTATTGTGTGTAAAATTTTGAGGAAAAAAAAATGAATTGAATCCATTTTGGAATAAGGCTGTAACATAACAAAATGTGGAAAAAGTGATGCACTGTGAGTGTATGTGTGTGTGTGTGTATATATATATATATATATATATATATATATATAAAAAAACCAACAGCACGTGAAAAAGTAAAACCAACGTATACATTTGAGTGAAATTGGGGCAGTCAGGATGCATTCAAGAATGGCGTAGCTAAAGCAAAAATATACATTTACACCTGGATTAACATGTGCCACTATTATATTATAAAAGACAAAAAAAAATCACATAGGCCAGTGGCAGCAGTTGGGTTAGCCATTAAAGGACGGCCAGCTGTCACACCTGTACAGCTTTAAAAACTGAGGGATGTGTGCATAGCCAAACTACTCTAATTGTCTCTCTCTCTCTCACCACTTCACCACCTAATAGCTTATGTGTGTTGAGTGTACAGGCACAGAAATAGCTGCCATCACATCATCCAGGTGAATGCTACACATTACTGGTGGCTGAAGTGGCTCCCCACTCACCAAAGCACTTTGAGTTGTGAGAAAAGTGCTATATAAATGTAAAGAATTATTGTTAATTATTATTGCCATCTCCATCCTCAATATGTTTCATGGTATCATGCTAAAACACTAAAGTTCTTTATGGCAATGTTGCATGCCCCCCTCTTTTCACTTATTCTGTTGGTTTCTATTTTAAACTACAGGTTAGTAGGACTGTGCTGGCCAGATAACCACGAGCGAATATTGGATATGCATTTTAATAGCAGGTGTAACAGCAATGTAATTAGCCTAAATTTCTTATGGTTACAGTTTACATGTAAAAGGTACATTAAAAGGGTTCTTTCGTTAGTAAAATAAATAAAAAAAAATAAATAAAAGGGTTCTTTGAAAAAAGTAACCGTTATTGTGGACCGTATGTAACATGTTTTGTAATTTGCTAAAGCAAGCCAATTTAAAAAGGTCTACTGGCCTTAACCCATTACACAAATATACCCAGGCAATGCCAGGTACTTCTGCTAGTGTTATATAAGAATTAATGGTCTATAATTGCTTCCCAATACCTGTTGTAGACCACTTACAATATATTGTGTTATTTGTCTGACACCTTTATACAAGGAGAATTACATTTAAGATAAAATTGGTTACATTTCTTTTTTTGTTTTAATATTTCGAGCACTAGCAGATGAAGTGACTTGTTAATGGTCACACAGTCAGTAGCAGGATCTGAATTCCCAACCTGAAGGTCTAAAGTCCATAGTCTTAATCACTATACCACAATCCCTACCTCAACTCTGTTTTTATCTATTTTTGCAAAATGCATTTGAAAAACAACCAAACACCTTTTAATAAGATGCAAATGGCCACTTAATTTGCAATTTTAAACTGGCCCCATTTCAGAGTGGCTGTGTGTGTGTGAGTAGGATATGAAATGGACTGGCACCCTGTGCAGAGTTTAACCTTTGGTATGCCCAGTACTCCCGAGATAGGACTCCAGCTACCTACAACCATGAATTGGATTATGCGGGTCTGAGAACATTTTGTTATGATCATAGCCCTATAAATATGGACTTTGGCCAAACCTTTCTTTAGCCATCCATTAACATCCTATAACAAATATATCCAGAGATAGGTTATGGCACAAAAGAGCCTATTACAGTAGCTCTTTGCACAAGGCAAAATACAGTCCTAAATGAGATCCCAATGCACCCTAGTCCATACTGACTCACCCAGCCAAATCAGGTTAATTTACATCTATGAAAGAGCCTAATTGTATGACTTCTAACAGAAAGAGTAGAATGGCATATGTGATGGACACTTACAAACACAACTGGAGACATATATGCTGAAGGCACACTGGGTAGGAGTCTGAGTTCCACCAATGCTATTCAAGTTATTTTCAGTAGTTTACACAGTTACCAGTGACAGTAATAAATGAAAAAAAGAACACAGGATTAAGGTGGTGTGCTTAGTTCTTAGCCTACTACAGAATTTTAGCCATGTGGATCTTTTCGGACTTCAAGCAACATTTGCAGTTTATTGAAAATTTGGGCATTCATTTGAAGCTGAGGTTCCTGGGACCAGCAAAAAACAGCATAAATTACTATGCTTCCCACAAATATTTTAGCTTCCACTTCTAAGTTTGGGCCTTTTCAAGATTGCTTTTCAAACGCTCCAGAAAACCAACATAATGCTTCACGTAACAAAATCAGAAACTGTATACAAAATAACCCTAAACTGAAAAACACATCAAAATGGTCTGTTGTGATCATTTTTCAGTCCGACTCAAGCAATCTATAAAATCATCTTTGAGGGAAGAATTTTTTTTAACAACCAACTCAATGTAAATACAGCTAGACTGAAAATATTTTAGTGTGGACATTTTTTTTTTTTTTAAATAAATGACTATACAAGAAAACCCTGACTAACGTGTTTTGCTAAATACCATATGTAAAGCTGAAGTTCATTACATCACTTTAAAGCTATTAAGTTAAGTATTTGAGTGGTTTGCACTATACCCACAGTCAACTCTAAACAGTTATCTGGGTCATTTCGCAAAAAAGAGGAAGTGTAGGGGAAGAGAAGCGGGGAGTGTGAAAAACTTAATTTACTGTAAACTTACCCCGAAAGTGAAAGAATTAACTTTTTAAATAAAGCCGACAGAATTGGGACAGTACACTACCTAGATGCAGAAAAATTGAAACTAAACTTACTGCACAAATAAAAAGTACACTCGTTAATCGCCAGGGGAATAGTCATTTCATTAAAGTCCTCTCTGAATGAAGCCTTCAGCAAATATTAAAGAAAATTGCACCTGAATTAGAGCGACTCGTGTTTGGAACACATAACTATAATAACGAGAACGAATCCATTTAACAAAATAATCCTGCTGTTAGAAACATTATTTAGACTTAACAAAATGTACAATATAACAACTATTAACCACGATTTTCAGTATTTTATACGAGAGCAAAGCAAAGGTTTGGGAAAACAATGCAAACGATGTCGTGCGCTTTACAAAAAAAAAAAAAAAATGAAAGCAGAATACAGACATCTTTTTAAACGACACTTTTACGAATGCCAAAAATAAGAATGCACTAAATAAATTGACGGACATATGGTGGTATATTAACACAAAGCAACAAGCATACGATGAAACGAAACGCCTTTGCAGATATTATAAATGATGCACAATTAACTTAAACTCATCAACAGGTTTACGATGCACAGCGACGTTAAAACTTGGACCCAAAACGCTTAAGTTTAAAACCTGTAATATAAAACTTTGTTAAACGAGGGAGAAAAAAAAGTTTAGCCTGTTTTACTACTCAATACGGAAAGCTTAAGATTTACTAAGCGCATAAATCTGCATACTCCAATCGAACTCATGTGCAAATACATGTTAAGAGTACTTCAAAGACATTCTGACGATCAATGTGCATCTTACATGCCGTTTATTAATATACTATATTCATGCCCGATTTACTTTATCAATCGAACCAAAAGCATTCATGGCTTTTGAAGCAAACACAAATGCAAGAGATTGCCAAAGTCAAACTAAATACAAAATCACCACGTGTCTTTTCATAGGTTCAAATTTAAAAGAATGTGTGCCAAACCAAACAGTTATTATCCCGAAAAGCCGCGCATGTAAGCATGCTTTTATCCTCCATTAATAAAGGAGGATCCCCATTCGTAGTATGCGAACGCATCCCTTGGATTTGCAGCACGCGTTTTATTTATACACAGCGCCAAGTCTCGGCGTGAAAGTGCACGCCGGTTCGCTTTATTTTCCCGGCGCTTTGTTCCATCACGGAGACGTCTTTCTGCGGTACCGAAAGGGTTAGTTAATCATTTCGCTGACGCCTCACTGCGCATGGCTGCTGTATTTACTATTGAATCCCTTACAAAGCACGTCGATGAAGAAGAACAAGACGAACCAAAAAAAAAAAAAAAACACATATCCTCCCTGATCAAGGCAAGGGCAAAACTGGTCACCGGAACAGAAACCAAAGAGCAGGAAACGAGAGCTTTAAACTTTCAAACTTCCAGCTCTGGGTTAAGCGGTCTGCTCCGCCAAAATTGCAGAGTGACCTCGGCGGATGCAGAAAGCGGGCGAGGTGCCGAAAAGCAACACGAGATAGCAAGGCCCCGGAGGCCGTACTCCTGAATGCAACTAAACTTTTTCCCCATAATATATTTTTCGTTTTTTGTTTTCTTCATTTTCTCTCCGAGTTGGACACCAGTTTCAGCCCTTGCCT
The DNA here is from genome assembly GCF_016835505.1 of Polypterus senegalus. Lineage (NCBI taxonomy): Eukaryota > Metazoa > Chordata > Cladistia > Polypteriformes > Polypteridae > Polypterus > Polypterus senegalus. The sequence continues at coordinate 70,358,261 of NC_053163.1, read as the reverse complement.
TTCCCGGGGAGTCATGGAAACCGGGCGAGAGGTAGGAAAATCGAGGAAATAAATACCTTGGTAGATAGATACCTTTAAATGCGTGAGAAATCAAGGGAACGCTCGAATTCAGCAGATTTCTTCCCGACTCCCTGCGCCAGACAATGAAATCAAAACGTCCGATCATCAATTCTAATCATGATTGTGACGTGTTGGCAGACAGGAACCAATGGCGGCCCGAGATCAGGACGCTGACAGCTGCTGCCGGTTGAAAGCTGAGCGTCGTGGTCCCGCCCCTTTTGACTTAACAGGGAGAGCCTGAGATCGGTAGTGTGGCTCCGCAGGATAGGAAAGCTAGGAGCTGCTGCAGGGAAAAAAAAAATTCTGTTTCAAAAGAAAAAAAAAAAAACAATAATAATAATAGAGTTTAGGGTGAGAGTCAAGCCGTAATATATATGTGCATGCTTCTCAGACAGGCTGAGAAGTTGCGCCTTGTAATTTTTTTTTACCTCTGGTATTCTCTTTAAACGTGCAAAGCTGAAGCATTTGCAGGCCTGCATGGGGCCTTGTCTCACGAACTGCAAGCGAGGCGCATTGTGTTTCTTATCGAATTAAACAAGCACGTGATACCCCTTATCTCGTTTTTTCCTTTTTCCATCTTATTCAATTATTGCGCCGTCTGCAGTGCATATATACAATAATAAAAAACTGAAATCAGACAGACAGAAAACGTCTTAATGATTTTGGCAGACATGGTGCGAGACGACTGAAGAATAATGGATTTAGCTTTTCGTAAAAAGAGTGTGCGACTTTTAATAATGCAAAAATATTTACGTATTATCCTTCAGCATGTAGAAGGCACGTGGTCTGCAAAAATGAATATTCATATCGAGAGTACTTCTTGAGAACTAATGCTTGACATTTAAAGCCTCTTTACAAGCTATTGCCGTTTACGAATTCGATATTAAAAACAATTTATCAGACGCACAATTCTTGTTTAAAAACTGCTTTAGAATTCCGAGAGTGTTGGAAAATATTGCAATTTTTATCCACATTTCCTAAGAAATATATTGAAAAGTTATTTATTGCATTTGAAATAAGGGAAGGTGTCTTTTTTTAAATGCGAGTAATCCCGTAGCATACATTTTAAACAGATCGTATCGTATTCATAATAATTTATGAATATTTGAAATCACCGAAGTTTTCTTTTCATTCTTTACTTAAGTATCTAGCACTCTGTGAGAAGGTAAAACGTCAAAATTCAATTACAATCAAAAATATTTAGGCATTAAACATTTAAATTGAAGCACACATTTATATTTCACATATTTGACACCGCTATTGTTGTGTATTATGTACTTGTACCACATAAAGTAAATCGTTACGTTTTTTGTGAACACCCCGAATTAGGGCAGCTTGAGCACATTCCGACTTTTTCTGTTTTCAACCCAGTATCGTTCACAGTTAGGATCTCTTTATTTGAGCAACCCTCAGTTGCCGTTTGCTTTACACTGTTGTTATTTTGCAACTCGTCAGGTTCTTGAGATAACTATTTCAATAATTTTTCAGTGTCTATAATTTCCTTAATTTCCTTTCACAGTCAACCTCTCCTTGATGGTAACTCAGCTTTTGATTTTGTCAGATTAGTGTTAAGGAAAGCCATGTTGAAATAGTTTTATTACTATCTTGCTAACTGGTGCTCCCTTCTGACTTCCACATTATAGCAGTTTAAACTCAAAGCTGCACATCAATCTCATATTTAATTGTAAATAATGCAGGTTTATTAGCATGAAATATATTTGTTTGACAAAAGATTAATTATACAGCAAAATTATTTCCAATAGCATAAACATTTTATTGCAATGAAATTATTATAGTTTGGTAATACTATTTTTTAAAATTTCCAATTTGAGAATTGTATTAAGATTCATATTTCCCTACTCACCAAAAGAAAGTTAACATTTGAAAGTTAATATCCTCAGCTTTTTTACATACTTCACTCATGCAGCACTAAATATAGGGTGGTCCAGATCTAATTATGCAATTTTCATTAAGCTATAACTTAAGTTTATTACATAGAAAATCACCTGAAAAATCCCGGACCATCGAGAAGTGTGCGAACTGACGACATGAAGAATCGTCTTCGTGTCGAACTGGAATCGTCCCCGCATAAATCAAAGTCATCCAGACGATTTGGGTCTGCATAATTAGATATGGACCACCCTGTAGATTTTTTTCTAGGTTTTGGAACTTTGTGAATAGTTTTTATATCATTTCTCAGTTCAGCTGTCCTTTTTCCTGTAAAGAAATAGCTGGCACTGTATCCATTATTTGGGGTGTGTGTTGTTACCAAAAAAAATGGTTCAATTAAATAACTTATTTTAGGGTAATGCAAGCAATTTATACAATTTTTCTAATCATTTTGTTTTTATGAAGAAAGCAAGCCATCCACATACTTCATTGCAGTTTGCATTTATTTTCATGGTCAATGTTCAGTCCTTCAGTGTGACATCTAGTTTTTCCTAAGAAGCAGCATTAAATATATTACATTAAAAAGACTCTTGGTTGTTTATGCTCTTTTATACACCTTAATTGTTGCTTTACAACAACTGATGTATCATTATTTTGAAAAGTGAAATTCAACTATTTTCTGGACCCACCTTCTTCATGAAGGACTCATCAGCAGTTAGACCTCATTTGTACGTACAACAAGGCATGGTCCCAGTCAAACTGTTTGGCAGATAACATTAACACTCATTCATGTGCCCACCCATACTTGTTGAAAGTGGGCTAATTTTAAGTCACTAATCAGTCTCTAAAAGTTTTACATTTTATGACCTTTGTGATGAAGCCAGAGTACTTTGGGGTCTACACAGACACAAGGAACATATGCAGATTCTACACTAACTATGATAGATACAGGAATTAAACTCAAGTTCATTATTCTGTAAAATACCACCTCCAAGCTATGTTGTTTTTATCAGGACAGGAGAGCTAAAGAAGTAAATATTGAGATAAATGGGAGTCATCTAACAGTTAATTTTCAAACTTTAGTGAAAGACTAAGTGATTGTCAATTAATGGAAAGCCTGTTAATTGGTAGTTAATTTTCATTCATTGATTTGGGTTCATATTACATTTCTGGTTATTGTCTCAGAGGAATTTGGCTTACCCCTTTAGTTTCTCTATTTTTTCCACCCACATCATCAAAGGTTTTGGGTTTAGGGTTAATTGTTGATTCCAAATTGACCCAAGAATAAGTGCAGGTATGTGACTGTTTCCTGCTTGTTTCCCTCCACCACTCTGTACTGGATCAAGTGTGTTTAAAAATGTTATGTTTTGATGTCTATGCATTGCAAAATACATGTACGCACACCCGCACTTACTCACACTGGACCAGTTTAAAGGTGATGAAGAAGAAACCCCCCGCCGCACCCCCAAGGCAGCAGAAGCAGCAGTGCTAACCAGTGTGTGGCCTGTGTAAAGCTGGATAACTTCTAAGATGTGTGGCTGTTCATAAGTATAGGGGTTAATTTGATGAAAAAATACTCAAATTATCATTTAAACAGTTACAGTATATATTTTGTAAACAAAGAAAACTTTAATCAGAATTTTAAGACCATTTGTTTCCTTTTTAAAAACTGTATTACAAGTAGATCTTCTAGTTTTGAACAAGCTCATTGCATATCAAATTACAGTTGGAGAAAGAATCTCTCACTTTCTTGGTAGCTGAATGAATCAGGATGCATACTTGTTTAAAGCTTGTAACATACTAAATGTGGCAAGATTATTAAAAGAGCTTACTGTGTCAGAGAGACGAAAGTTTTCCTATTTTGTTAATGTAAAACATTGTGGTATATGATATATATTTATAGTTGTCTCTTACCATACTGTGTGAATATCATCTTTTAATTCCATCCCCTTCACTCCCAGTGTCTTCTTGGTAGGTAGGAAAAATAAATACAACTATTAACTATCAAAAGATTAAAGATTCCTCTTCCTGTGAACTGATTTTTTACTGCTTTCTGAAATAAATATGTAAAACAAGTGTTAACTATTTATAGTAATTGTCATCTTTTGACTTTAATTTATTATCAATGTTTGTGATAATGTATTCCTATAACTGTCAGTGTCATAGATTTAAAAGTAAATTGATTTTTAAATCATTATTTTAGATTATATTTTTCATAAAGCCATCATGTACTCAATTTACATAATGTGATATTTATTATTTTTATTATTATAAATCAGACACCTGTATTTTACAGTATATTAATTACACACTTCCAGTTGCATTATATGCTTCATTATTTGACAAGATAGCACAAAGTCAAGTCACCTGAAAAATAGCAATCTTTGATTAGCTATAAGGAAGTCTAGTACTGTAATTAATGTAAACTGTAGACTTAATTTTCAATAATTATTTGCACTCTACACTTGAACCTTGATTCAGGATACAAATGTCAAATAAAATTGATTCATTTGTACTTTTGTTTAACATTGTTAATTTCTCTAGGCTATGACAATGTGCTAGTATGTCAGACACACCCATTAATGAGTCATCTCTTGACATTTTTGTAATTTATAAAGACTTACAGTCTATAAATGTAATTGAAAAGACATCTTTATAAGTTAAATATATTGTTATTATTATCTGTAGCTTATGTGACATAGTGATATGCATTGCTGCCTTACAGTTTGAGAGTCTTAAGTTCAGTTCCCAGCCTGGTCACTTTGTGGGGAAGTTCACATTCTCCGAATGTTTGGGTGGGTTCCACTCAGTTTCCTCTTAAAGGTGTGTGTTAGTTTACTAGGTAACTCTCAGTTCTCACTTGGCCTGGTATGAATGAGTCTGGGTAGGTTAGCATCCTGTCCCAGGTCGATTCCTTTGTTTTGCCCAATACTACTGTCATTAGCTGTGAGCTGCCACATGGTCCTGCATAGGAATATGTAGAGTTTGAAAAAATAATAAAGTATTAAAATAGCTTATTCAAAACACTCTAATTATGTCTGTTTCATCAATGCGTTAAATAGCTGCTTGTAAATAGTAATCAGTTTGTTTATCACCTGATTTTTCATATGGGCCATTGTGTTCAGGTTAGGCTTTATTAAAACAATGTCACATTCAACAAATACAGTAGAAGTCCTTAGTGTTAACCCTGGAGGGTTGTTTCAGTGTTTTATTTTAATTACAATCAATTTTTTGTAATCAGCAGTTCATTCTTGTAATTTATTGAACAACTTGTCAATGCAGACATCTAGTGTCAAGCAAACCTATTGTGAGGATTTTTTGCAAAGAGTGGTTTGGTTGGCATTTACAGTATCTTTAGGCCTGTAAGTAGACGCACACAGTCTCACCTACAGCAAAGTGAAGACAGCTGTGTTAGTGTGGGAACTGAACTTAAGATAGTTGCTGGGAATAAAAGCTTGAATTTCAGCATTATGTTGGATATGGATCATAAGCTACAGCATTTAAAGCCTGCTGATTAAAAAATTGGATTTATATTATGACCTGAATCTACCCAGACGCAGCTTGGTGGGCTTGCCTATGCAGTTTTGCACATTTGCTACCATAACAGTCATGCTCAGGAGAGGTGGAAAGCAAACCCCTGAACAGGTCAGAAATATTAAGCTTGGATGTCAGGTGGTTGATTCGTGGGTAGCAACAACAAATATAAAGATGGACTTACCCTGTATGGGCACACTTGAAATATGTAAGCTTCGTTAAGGTGGCAATCAACACATTCAAAATTGTCTTGGCTCAGTTTCAGCTCTCAACATGTAAAATTTCCTTAGCAAGACCTCACTGACATAATTATCCCATTTTTATAGTAGTTTACTTTTAACAAAGTGACAAAAAGTAAGCTTTGGGAATTTGCAGGGTATCATGGGGTGTGATTTGGTAGGGTGTTTACAGTGCCGTCTAAAATATATCAATAATGCTGTATCAGAGTTTCATGAAGAGGAGCAATTTTTCATGACACTATGATCTTACTGTATCTACTGTAGATTTACCAGTAATAGTTGATCTAGATTTTGTAAAGCAAATGTTTAGACATTAATGATATTGTGAGCATTGATTATTTCCTAAATGACTAGTATTTAGAAAAATATTTTGTTGACTTTGCAAGCAACACTTTCTCTTGAAATTGGGGAGAGCAGCACCAATTTATATAATTCATAATTCTGCATGGTTTTGAGAGTAGAAATCACTGCTTTACATACAAAAATATACTGTCTCTATAATAGTGGCAGTGTAGTGGATATCAACCTAAACAGTAGGGAAGAAACAGATTATCTGGGTTCACAGATTTTGCATAAAGTGTACATTGACAATAAAAACTAAAGAGATTTTCCTACTTATGCAAAACAATTGGCTATCTGATATCAAACTATGCCACTGAGATCCTTAGGACATTTAGCACAATTGGGCAAGTTCTGAAGTTTGAGTTTTAAGTTTAAGTTAATTATCTTTTTATGGTATGTTTACATTTCCTTTTTTGGCTGTCTTACAACATTTATGATACGATTGGATGCAGGTTAAGTGACACCACACTGCTATGACTTATGCTATGAATGTATCCGTGACTGCCCCAAGGAGTATATTATTTTTGAGCTTTTTGTTAATCAAATTGGGCATCTTAAGGTGGGAAGATATCCCTTACTACCAGAATAAACTTTTGCATAAACATCACTCAATGGAATGACTATAATAAGCACTTTAAAATGATGGAATGAAGCTCTAGGAAGTAACACCTCTCTTAAAGTCATTCAAATCTGGTGCATGCTATATTTTAAAACATCAAGACTTGCATAGCATTTTCAAATGGGCATAATTCAACTGAGGGTCCTAGAGTAGCTATAGTCCTATTGGGTTCAAAGTCTGAGTCAACCCTGGATGGGGTGCCGGTTGGATTTCCACAGGACCTTCTCATACACACATTCACAATCACACTCACACTGGGCTAGTTTTCCACCTACAATGTTGGACAAGTAAGTGCAGTAAGACCCACACAGAGTGGGACTGTGAATGGGGAATTTGTACCCAGCCACAGTGCCACAAAACATTTAGTGATTTTACAAACCCATAGCAGAATCCTAAATGTAAAACAAACTGTACTTAATTGAATTATTTACTTTCAGCATAAAAGACTGGTGGCATTAAAAATAAAGGGGTATTGTAGTCATCATCAATCAAATTTATTTCTAGAAGTAGAGATTTTGAAGTTGTATCATAATATGAAATGTTGATCAATTGAATAAAATTAATTTTCTTTATGTGTAACCTTTCTCCTTACTTTACACTTGGATTAAATGTGTGAATACAGTAAATTGATGGATGCAGAGTTTTTCTGTTTTCACTTGAGATATTAATCCTGAGTCTGTGTGATGCTGACCTTAATGTTCATAAAAGCGTTCATGTTTAGCTCTGATAAGATTCTATGGGCTGTTCAGAGCAATTGTTGCCAAAGGAAGTCGCTTTGCTGAAACATGTAGACACTTTGTGTTATTTTAGGTGAGAGTATGTGTTAACAAAGCATATCAATTCAAATCAAATCAAAATTTTGCATGTAAATATAACCTTTGTTTATTCAATTTATGAGAGCAAAAGAAAACATCCACTCTCTTTTAACCCCACTATAGTAAAAAAAAAGAGTAGCTTTTGTGATTTCAAATATTGCTTATAAAATATGTTTTCGCATATTGCTTGTAAAAATCTGCCCTTAAGCTAAATTTGTTATTTTGTCCTGAGGCATGTGTATCTGGTGACAGAAATCACAATAGGGCAAATTTATGCCTATTATATAGTTTAATGTGCTGAATTAATTTTAAAACACTGTGGAAAGCTCAGGCAGTCTGATAGATCCATGAATTATCAATCCACATATTTTACACTTTGTATACTTTTACTTTTTAGCATATGCATTGGAAAAAATGATTTGTCTCAAAGAGGATTATCATTTATTGCTCTTTGCAATTTTTTTCTTACATGCCTAAACTCAAAATGAATGTACATATTCTATGAAGTGTCATTCATGCATTTCCCAAAGGAGATAAAGGTGTTCTAGGTAATGTAAATGAAATGATCACCACCTGGATGAAAGGACTGTTTGTTGTATCTTGTAATAGTCATGGTGTATTTAAAGTTCACAGTAATATATAATCACCTATTTTCAATAAACGTGCTGGTCTTGAATTCTTAGTAAAGTAGAATCTGATTTCATTATACAAAAAGTTTTTCGATTTGTGTTGTACAACTTTGTAAACAACAAACTGTAAAGTTTCAGTACCGGAAACTCTGTTCTTCAGTCGCTTTTTATTATGTTGCATTGATTTAAAGATTTCTTAACATTTCTGTAGAAGGAGCACAAGTTTCATTTAAATCCTAAAACAACTTTTCAGTAACTACGCAATTTCTGTTTGTGACCAAAGGTTGCAGGCACTAAACAAACATGGATGGATAGTGTACCATGTCGTTGGTCTTCATTTCTATTCAGATTTTGTTTATAATTAAAGATTTGGGTTACTTGTGATCAGGCCTAGGATAGATTGTTGACTGGAATTTTGTCTTTATGAATTATCATTCAGTGGCACTTGGATTTCCACTCACAGTACAATGGCCTGGTTTCTGTATGATTAGCAGTTCTAAGTTGGACTAGAATGGGCAAGCTTACCTTGCAATGGTCTTAATTTTCCATTCAGGGCAGTGTAGATTTTGGCATTACATATCCTGAACAGGAGAAAGTGGAAATACAAAATGGATAAATGTGCTGACCTCAGTGGAAGGCTTGGTGCATTCCTCATGTTACATCATAATAAATGGCACAGCTGAATAATGAAACAATTATGCTGTATTTATGTGGCACTATTATAGAACTAGGCTATAATGAAAAATGTGACTATGGAAGTACATTTAACAGTCAATTTCTGCTGATATGTTGGGAATGTCGCTTTTCAATTAGTGTCTTTGTCCTGGGTAATTGGGTCCTCACTAATGTACATGTCCACCGTCATAAAGAATCAGTTTGGAATTACCAGTTAACCTAATGCTTATTTCTTGTGGGATATGGGAGTTAAACATGCACAGACATGGAGAGAATATGCAGACTCCAGGTTGACAAGGGCCATACACTACATTATTCATACATAGGACACTGAATCTGTAACTACTGTGACAACAAGTCAACCACACTTTAGTTTTCTCAGAGGTTCCTGGAATTACCCAAAAATGCCTATTTGAATCCTTGATTTTTGTTCTATGTATTGACCCCACACAAATGCAAGCACATTCAATAAGGCTGCAGAGGTATCATGGTCACATATTTGTTTAAACTCAAGTTGTCATGCTGCTAACAAGTCAATACTTGAAGCTGTGTTGTGTTTGGTACTATTTTTAAACATTCACTTTAACTGAAGAGATTAAATTCACATTGGACCACAAACTGTAAGCACTAATTGTCTTGAAGCAGATGATCGAGTTTAGTGCAACTTTAAATTTAACTGCTTCATGGGAAGAAGTATATGTGAAAATCAAAGAAGATGAATGAAATAAGCGCCAATAAGAAATAAAAAATTAAACAAGTGTCCCAAAAAGCTGCAACAAAGATCAATGAACACAGCAAATTCCTCCCTTTGAATGGGGTTTAGTATGCAGATATCCCTGTTTAATATAATTATTGTTCAAGTAACAATGTCATTTGCATATCTGATTACTGACTAAAAACACTTGGAATCAGGCTGTCAGTTTTGTGTTGGTTACCGAGAGATGATATGCCGGAAAACTTCATGGACATAAGTTCAAAAAAGAGCTGGTCAGAGTCTGCGCGGAATTTATATATTATCAGGGCTTATATACAGTATTGTGACTGAATACTCCAAAGATCCTTGTGTCAAGTTAATTGGTGATGTTCACTTAGGCCAATAAATATGAGTGTATACATTCTTTCTCTGTAATGATCTGGTGGTTTGTCAATGGTTGGTTTCAACATTGCAGCTGATGTTGTCAGGTAAGGTTCTAACCGCCCACAATATTGCAAAAGGAAAATCTAATGTAAAAAGTTATTGAATATAAAATATTCTATGAGGAAACCACTATGCACAACACATTCTGCACAAAGCTTGTTGCAAAGAAATTCACTGTGAATATTATATACAAAATGAACATTGATTTATTACAGTACAGTATTTTCAAACTCACTAACTCAAATGTGGGGTTGTGGGGCTTTATAGGGTTCGGGAAGCAGGAAAAAACTCTGGGCATTGTGCCAGTCCAGTCTATCGCACATCTTAAACTATTGACTCTTGATAATGTTTTTTTCAGGGAAATGAACTCTAAAACAATGCTTCTCAGGTTCAGCCTTAGTTGTCCCCTATGGCTACAGGTTTTTAGTCCAGCCAGTTTCACAACATTGACTCATTTTTACTGTCATTATTTAATTAGTTGGTCTTTTATTCTTCATTTTGCATTAAGAAAATCACATTAATGTAACATTTACATATATGAGATATTTAAAAATGTTTGTTTTTTTCTCCATCAATTTAAATGCTTAATACTTTGAATTTATTTCTATGCATTTATTTTTTTACTGTGGACTTTGCTCTCTTAGTTGTATCCCAATATGATGACAATTGTCAAGAAACAGAATAGACACAGTGGCAAACAACAATGAATGCTAAAATGCTGCAGTTACTTCTGTTTCAGCCTCACTAACAGGGTCATTACAAAATAACAGCTTAAATATCTTGAACACTTTAAAAAAATGGAATGAAATGATTGTGATGATGATGAAAATCTTTAAATCCAAGGCAAAATAAGTAAATTATTCCAATACCAAATACAGTGTTTGAATTTTTGCTAAATACCAATTAAAATTTATCAAGCCCAGTTCTGTAATTTTCGAGTGACAATAAAAGATTGAAACTGGGAAATAATGGCTTGGTTAATTAACAGGAGCAGTTCAATTAAAAGCAGAATTGGTTGGAACAAAATCCTGCAGCCACAGGGGGCCTAGGTCTGAACATGAGAACCAATGCTCTAAAACAATGGCTCTCAACCACAGTCCTAGGGGATCCCACGTGTTTGCAGGTTTTCCATCCAACCAGTTTCACAGTGATTTTGTCTCTGACTGATCTCATTTACTTAACTGGTCTTTTTTTTTCTTTTCTATTGTTCTGCACTTAGAAAAGCACGGGGTGTGTTTTTCATGTTTATTAAACAATACTAAATATTTCTGTAACTTTAAAAGCGTAACTTTCTTTTTTGTTAACCTATTAATGTAACTGTTTTTCTGTGTCATTTACTACCTTAATTGTATCCTAGTAATGATTATTAATGACAAGCAGACAAACAGCTTTGAAAGGTGAAAGGTACTTCAGTACTTCAGCATTAGATTCAATAATGTGCTAATAAGTAAGTAATGGATTAAATAACCAGAACTTGTGGAAAAACAGAACGACAATCTTGATGTTTATAGAAATATTAAAAACCAAGTTAAAACAAGCATGGAGGTTTGCCCAACCAGTCTACATGTATTTTGTGGACTTGGAAAAGGCGTTCGACCGTATCCCTCTGGGAATCCTGTGGGGGGTACTCCGAGAGTATGGGGTACCGGACCCTCTGATAAGGGCTGTTCGGTCCCTGTACAACTGGTGTCAGAGCTTGGTCCGCATTGCCGGCAGTAAGTCGAACCCGTTTCCAGTGAGAGTTGGACTCCACCAGGGCTGCCCTTTGTCACCGATTCTGCTCATAACTTTGATGGACAGAATTTCTAGGCGCAGCCAGGGTGTTGAGGGGGTCCGGTTTGGTGGACTCAGGACTGGGTCACTGCTTTTTGCAGATTATGTTGTCCTGTTTGCTTCATCAGGCCATAAACTTCAGCTCTCGCTGGATCAGTTTGTAGCTGAGTGTGAAGCGGCTGGGATGGGAATCAGCACCTTCAAATCCGAGACCATGGTCCTCAGCCGGAAAAGGGTGGAGTGCCCTCTCAGGGTTGGGAGTGAGATCCTGCCCCAATGGAGGAGTTCAAATATCTCGAGGTCTTGTTCAGGAATAATGGAAAAATGGAGCTTGAGATCAACAGGCGGATCGGTGTGGCCTCCGCAGTGATGCAGGCTCTGCATTGGTCTGTCATGGTGTAAAAGGAGCTGAGCTGTAAGGCAAAGCTCTCAATTTACCAGTCAGTCTACGTTCCTACCCTCACCTATGGTCATGAGCTATGGGTAATGATTGAAAGAACGAGATTGCAAATACAAGTGGCTGAAATGAGTTTCCTCCGCAGGGTGTCTGGGCTTTCCCTTAAAGATAAGGTGAGAAGCTCAGTCATCCGGGAGAGGCTCTGAGTAGAGCCGCTGCTCCTCCGCATCGAGAGGATTCAGATGAGGTGGCTTGGTCATCTGATCAGGATGCCTCCTGGACGCCTCCCTGGTGAGGTGTTCCGGGCATTTCCAACAGGGAGGAGGTCCTGGGGAAGACCCAGGACACACTGGAGGGACTATGTCTCCCGACCAGCCTGTGAACGCCTCTGGATTCCCTCGGAAGAGCTAGAAGAAGTGGCCGAGGAGAGGTAAATCTGGGCATCTCTGCTCAAGCTGCTGTCCCCGTGACCCGATCTCGGATAAGCGGAAGAAAATGGACAGATGGAAGTTAAAACAATCTCTTGATTTATCCCCATGTAACATAAATCAGTGTTTGACACATGCTAATAAAAATGGCCAAACCTAGTTTTGTAATTTTCTATTTATGCCAAAACTGTGAGACAGCTTGCCTATTTAGTCTAGGAGTCCAATTAAAAACAGAAGCTGGTTGGAATAAAAAACCCGCAGCCACATGGGTTCCCCAGGACTGAGTTTAAGAACTACCGCACTAAAAGATAATGGTGTCTCCTGGGGATTTCAGTGGGTCACTACAATAAATAAATAACAGCATTTTTTTGTTGGCTTCTATAATATAAATGTCACAAGTGATAAACTATAAATGGCAGTTGTTATGGGCATGAAGGAGCTACTGTGTCAAACTCCATCAGAGCTAGTCCATGGTATGTAACTATGGGCCATTGCTCCCCATTATATCTAATCAGAGCCCCAAAATGTAGTTTAGTGAACAAAAGTGTTGGAGGGTGGCACACACAGGGGTATGCCTCCTGTCAGGAAGACTTCATTGACCTACTTTGAATCTCCTCCTGTGTTTTACTTCCTTAGGGAACATGTATACTTAGATCTGAAATTCAGGGAGGATTGGTTTACCAAACACAGCACACACTGTTAATTTTAGTTTTTAAAAAGAAACTGTGTGTCAATTAACCCTGTTTTCTCTGATGCATTGCAGAGTCTAGCTCCCTTGAATTGTTCGGAGATAAGCTGTTGTAAGAAATAAATTATTCAAGTGTAAATTCTAATGCAGTCTCTTTCAAGTAATTTTTTTCCCCAGATCGTTCTTTGGTGGTGCTGTAGTGCAAAGCAGATGTATTTAGCTGAAGAAGCAGGCAACCTGGTAAGAAATGCCCTGTTTTCACCTTTTGTTAGATGAATATACCTAAAAACAGCACAATGTGGTAGACTCTGGGAATTTGGTTGACCATTTAGGTAGGTATTCAAAATACAGACTCCTAATTATCTGTATTCACACTGCAAGATAATAACCATTGTCTAACTCTTTTAATCACATCAGGCTTTTTGGCACTAGAGTTCATTCCGATAGCATTGGGCATAATTTGGGATCCAACCTTGAATGCGGTGTGTAACAAGGCGCTATTTTGCGCACGACCTGACACAGATTGGACACGGGTGGCATGTATAAAAGTAAACTTTTTATTTTCTTCAGCTGGAGGGCATGGCTTCCCTGTGTCCCCCAGCCACACCACAGTCCCAAAACACAAATGAAACACCAAGACACTCCCCACTCTCTTCCACCACTACTCCTCCACAAGCTTTGTCCCCTGATCACCTGTTTCCGGTTGCACTCCCGGGTGGGGTTGAAGATTAGTCCAGGAGTCCCAACTGCAGCACCCCCTGGTGGCGTCTGTGGAACCCAACAGAGCTGCACAAAACTCCAACCCCCATGAAGTCCTAGTGGAGTTCGAGGCACCACTGCAACCCAGGGAGGCTGCCATTTAGCGAAAAGGGGGAGATACTGGGTTTTCCATCGTTGCTCCACCAGAAGATATGATGCAGGGGCGTCCTGGCTGGGAATGGGCCCCGGCCGCCTACCACAGGTGGTAAGCTGAAAACACAATCTCAAATATATCTGGGTCTAGAGGAAAAGTATTCCTTGGGATGGGACGAACATAAAAATGTGTATAGTGTAAATAGTCACCTGATCCTTTGGTTTTCAACCTATTATTTTTAAAATCTTGCAAAGCCTGAAAGATGAACAGCCAAAAACTAGTGGTTACACACATTTCTCTATGAACATATATTTAAAAAAAATGAGAACATCTGATCACAAAGTGATTTTCTTCTACTATTAACTACTTTGTTCTGAAACTCATTGCCTGTTGTGATGACAGACGTTTCATTCCCAACAGTGAATGAGGCTACAGGTGGAAGGGTACTGTATAACAGTAGTAGTGGTACCAATAGTATTGTTAGATGTACAGAGTTGCCTCTCACCATTACCATTACAGACATTCTGGTTTGAACACTTGCACAGAGATGTCTTTTTTTAGAATGCCTAAGAAGGGGGATGTGGTAAATCTGCCCTAGGTCTCTAGTGTTTTTTTCAGGATCCTTAAGGTGTATTCATCCATTCAGTTCCTGAATTTGCTCAATCCAATGTTAGTGTTCTAGGGAACCAAATTCTTTCATAGCATTACTTAGCAGAAAGAAGGAACTAGTCCTATATAAAACCCACATCCAATGCAGGATACTATTCCACAGAAAGCCAGTTAAAGCCGAGGTTTCATTATGCCAGATTTTGTCGTGGGGTATGTCAGATTTTTCTGACTGCAAACGATGATCTCGTCATTACACCATGTCAAATTACACAATTGTAAGCTGCAGCCCATGTCACATTTACTGACCCTTTTTCTGACAGCCAATAGCGTGCTACCTGAAGGAGCAGTAGCTTTATGTAGGGTAACAAATATGTCAATTTTCAGCAGCACTATCAGCCTTTTATTTCTTTTTTTCATTCTGTTATAGTATGCAATACACAAAGACATCTGACGGACGTGCTTCCGTTCTGTTTGTAAGGTCCACAGACCTTGTACTGCCTGACGGAGCCAGCTCTGTATGAAGGGTTAATAGCTGGGGTGCTTTCAGCCGCGGTCTTGGTCCTTTCTTTTTCCCATGCTGTGTTGTACATAAAACCACAAGACAATAGATGGATGAGGTTCTCTTCCATTGTTTGAGGTTTAAAACACTCTTGTTCCTTATTCATTGTTACTGCATTCTGTGCATTGCACTTCCAGATAAGCATTCATTAGTTGTCACCTCTAATGCAAACACAGAGCCTGCACCTCTGACTAAAAAGAAAATCAAATCTGCTTGATGTTATTGGAGCAAGCCACAGACTACTTAGTCTCAGTCATTGGGTATGTCATATTGGGGATCGGCTTCACAAGAGTGCTCTGCTGACTGATGCTGATTTGCTATGATTATGTAAAAGATGACTGCAACTGATAATCACTGAAAAAGTTGTGTAATTTGACATAGGGTTTAGAGTCACCATTTTTCATATGTTGCACAGTTTTGGGATGTGGAAGGAACAAGCACACATAAGATCATATCTGTTTGCAAATCCCATATATCCATTCATTTTCTGAATGTACCTTTAACATTACATGGTTGTAAGGTGTCAGGGCCTGTCTCAGCAGTGTTGAGAATAGGTCATGGAAGAGATACCATTCTCTTGTCAGACACACAGGTTAAAGCATTTACATGTTCACACTTAACTCATTTAAAATAAGCTCACACATTTTTAGAGTGTGGAAGAGAAAATGGCCACTCAAATATAGTGATCATGCTCTCTGTTAGAGTTA
Organism: Polypterus senegalus; assembly: GCF_016835505.1. Classification (NCBI taxonomy): domain Eukaryota; kingdom Metazoa; phylum Chordata; class Cladistia; order Polypteriformes; family Polypteridae; genus Polypterus; species Polypterus senegalus. Next base: position 70,342,306 of record NC_053163.1, on the reverse strand, counting down.
ATACATACAATGGATTAACTGTAAATTCTGAAAGGAATAGTAAGCTCACAACAGTGTGTCCATCTTCTGGACCTCAGCTGCAATTACAAAGCTTCAGTAAAAATCAGAAACTACTGTTGGTGGGTGTTATAAGTGCCATGCATTGTAGAACATACAGGCACATGATCTTATTATTGATATCTAAAATACACAACACCTCCGGACTTTGTGGTTGCCAGTAGTGAAGAGTGAGAAAAATGTATCATGCTTCACTATACTCACATGACGATAAACTTGAACTTGATTGTAACTCCATCATGTCTTGATAAATGTAGACCTAACCAGTCCTCAAATTATTTCTATTTTTGGGCAGTAACTGAAACTCAGGGGTTTCTTGGGTTTGTCACAATTCATCCAGTCATCAGTACAGTATCATTAAAATGTCATTCTTTGAGAAATGTTTCTTAAAGGAGAAGGTCTTGCCTTTCTCTATATTAGGGTACAGCAGACATCATTAAGTAACACCCAGGTGAATGTAGAGCAGAAGCAGTCCTGGGTACCTAAACATTTAAAAATATTCAAAAATTCAAGGGTGTCAGAATAATGAATGTCTCCAGAAGTCAACGCAGCCTGGTTACTAGAATCTAACTCTGGCCCTAGATGACATGCCAAGCTTGCCCCAATAGTGTCCTCTATATGGGTTTAGATTGTTGCAGGAGAGTTAATATTGGAATGATTATTGATTTTTAATTAAATAAAATGATGTAGTTTAGTTAAATTAAGTCAAATTCTTTTTGAATTTTAATGTCTTAGTCTTTTCCATTTTCTTTTTCTTCTTTATTATTATTCATGTTGGCACTCAGCCTGCCTTGGCGTGGATATATCACCTAATATGAATAATTTGTTTTCAGTCATCTTGTGTCAAAATGAAACTGTTCACATCTCTGTACAAAATGATTCTTTTCTGGATGTGGCAGAACTGGGACAGTTGGAATTTGGACTTAAAACTGCAACCCAGTATATAAGTATTGTAAGAAAAGTGACGAGTTAAAGAGTTAGGGAACCACCTTAATACTTGATTTAATAGCCAAGGGGCTGAAATCAAAAGTCCAAACAACAACAATTGGGACATTGGGCACCTTAACAGAGTTTTCTTAAGTTTTCAATTGTGTCGGCTGAATGAGCTCCATCTTCTTGCAGTTGCAGGTTCAGAACTAACTGCCGACTTCAGGTTTGACGATCTCTTAAATAGATACTGAACTAGAAGAGAAGGGACCTCTGGACTGCTACCAGAAGCAACGTCAGAGGTCCTCTAGTGTTTTATCCTCTGTTCTATAGAAAGCTGCTCCCAAAGTGTGTGTGTAAAAGTATGTATACTGTGTGTATACAGTGTATTGTAAAGGTGAACAGAAGGATGGAGGCAATGGTAAGTATGTACATATACACTGGAAAGAATGCCCTTGTCCCTTGTCTAGCTTGTATGCCATGCCAACAGATGCCTTGGGAGGCACTGAACTCCATGGGAACAGCATTCCCCCTAAACTCTGATGAGCAGCTATATTATTCTGCTACAAGAGTTAATGTCTCTACAGAGAGAACCTTATTATTTGCAGGAGTCTCTGTGGGGGCCTAGGTGATTCATAAGTACTTCAAGGTTGCTAGGATTGGCACAAGAAGTACTCCCAGTAGTAGTCTTATAATGGTTTCTACTTCCTTAGTCAGATAAATTTGGAGTTGATAGTGGAGCAGGGCTTGCCTGGCGGAGACCAAGTGGAAGCCAGTTTTTTGAAGAAGAGAATGGCTGAAAGGAAGAAAGAAGAATTACATTCTGTAGTAGTCAGGTTATCTCAGAAGAGTACAGGAAGGGCCAAAGAAACAAATCCTTTTGTTGTTTTGGTTACCTTTTGTCTTATTATGTTACTTTCATTTTTACCCATTTTTGTACATTTTGTGTATAATAAGTATAATACGTTAGATAGATAGTGTGACAGATAGGGGGTGCTGTCGTCCCCTTGAACCCTCGGATCAAACGCCAGACACCAAATAAAAGTCCAATAATCGACTTTATTATAATTATACAGTGCACAAAGCACCCTCCTCTCCACAATACTCATACAATCACCAATAATCAATAAACAATAATCCTTCACTCTCCCAGACACGTTGCCACCCTTCCTCCCAGCTCAGCTCAACGACTGGGATCTCCCACAGTCCTTTTATAGTCCTTGACCCGGAAGTGTTTCTTCTGTCTCCGTCCATGTGACTGGTAACACTTCCGGGTCAGATAAAAACACATTTTCTTCAACCCAGAAGCACGTCATTCCCCTTGTCCATGTGACTCGGACATACTTCCGGGGTGTAGAGCAAATAGTCCTTGATCCTCCCTGCAGCATCCTCTGGCGGCCCCCATGGTATCCAGCAGGGCTGTGAATAAACACTCCAATGTCCATGATGCCCTGCTGGAATTCGGGGCCTCTCCATACTACAGGGAGGGCTCCATCTGGCGGTCTGGGGGTATTGGCCGGGATGACTGGCCGGCCATATTCCACAATAGATAGATAGATAGGTAAAACTTTATTTTTCTTTTGGGGTAAATTGGGTCTTTATAGAAGCTCATTACATAAACAAATAGATACATACATATACATACTGTATGTACATAGATCAATAGATACATAAATATATACATACATACACTATGAAAACAGATACCAGAATAACTAAAAAGGAAGAAAATAATGCAAAATACTGTTGTGTTTTTCACAATTAAATAATTTTTTTTGAGGCTGTATTTTTTGGAACTTCATGGCTAATAGACCAATCCATTAGTGAAAACTGGTTTTCCTTTAGCTGTCTTCTATTATCTAAGAATTTGTTGTCAGTGAGTTAAGTAGGGTAGCATGATGATATTTGGGGATCAAATCCTGTCTCTGGATGTTGTATGTGATGAATTTGCATGTTGTCCCGCTGTCTGAATGAGTATTCCCTTAGGAATTCTAGTTTTACACCCATATCATCAAAGACTTGCAGCTTTTCTCAAATGGTGAATGTAAGTTGACCATGGGTAAGTGGGAGTGTAATTTTAATTGTGTGCATGGTGAAATGATGTGCTGTCCCAGGGTGGTCATGTTTTGTGCTCAGTGCTTCTGGGATAGATTCTGGCTCCTCAAAACCCTCTTTTGGATTACATAGGTTCTCAAATCTTATGTTATCATATGTTATGTTATTTGTAACTGTTGTATAGAACCCTAGGAGATATAACTGGAAGTGTGCTTAAAAAATCAAATGAAGAAAACTGAAAAGCAAAGTTATAAGACAGTGGGAAAAGTTAATAGAGAATTTAATTTTTGTAGCAGTCTCGCATCTACACAGATAAAGATAGACTAGTAGAGGGCAGATATTGTAGGTACTTTACTCTTTACTTGATATGAATCTTTGTGTTATTCTAGTGGCAACTTACTTTATCAGTTCTTAATTCTGTTGTCCCAAAGTATTTGTCTGGTTTAAAGGATGATGTAAGAGTATTTTATTATGTATTATTACCTGGCAACATAGTTGCTAGAATTTCTCTTGGTGTTATATTCATACACATAACAAGGTAAATACAACTTCCCAACACATTTTATAATACATGTCATCAGAACATTACGTACAATAGTAGTGAACTTGTCTTTTTTTGCATTTGTAATAGCTAAACTTCTTTCATTTATTGTAACTGCAAATTTTAAGTACATCTAAACATAAAGAAAAGAGAAAATGAAGGTTTTCATTGTTCAAGAGAAGGGTTAGCAGGAAATGAGCTCCTCGTGCCTTTAAGAGACAGTGGCCCTGCTCATTTTTATGGTGTTTATCATCAGTATTCTGAGTTGCAACATAAGCCTGTGTAGTTACAGGAGATCATTTGGACTATGCAGGATAGCCCAGTATTGTGCCTTTTTTAAAATGTATCACTAGCCTCTGAATCAGAATCCTTTTTGTGTACCCACAGGAGTCCACTTAATACAGCAGCTGGAACTCACCAGTGAGGTAGAAATGCAGACTGACATTGTCTTCGTGTTCTGATCTGAAGAGAGTAGGAAAGTTTAATTCATTAGCGATTGTAAGGAGCTGGACAAGAAATGTGTTCCCTCTTGCCATTTGACTGCAAGGTGACCAGATGGTTTCATTAAAGAGGGACAGTGCACCCTAGTGAAGGTTTTCAGGTTTGCTGCTAAATTGTAGCTCAATTTATTTTAGTTTGCCTTATAACACAAAATAACAAAACACAAATTATGTGCTTAGAAATGTATTAAGATATCATTTAAAAGGAGAAAGATTTTGTTTTTGCACCTATTAGGGTAAATCCTACCAAATAATGAATGTTAGAATCATAGGACAAGACAAATGAGACATTTGTCATACATCAGTTCTTTGCCTTAGAGAAAAAACATTTCCAAATGGAAAAAATCAATTAACTCTTTCAGGGCTTTTTTTTTTCTTTTGTCCCAGGGCTGAATATCAGTTTTCCTAAAAAGCACTCAAAGCAGTGGTTTCACACATACATCAAAATAAAATACTTATTCATGACAAATGTCACAGTTTTATGTTCCATGAGCCTCTACAGTATGTAAATTCACATACTTACAATATACCTGTTTGTCTCATCACACATAAGCTAAAATTCATTTTTTGGAAAACAACAACTTGAAGTGTCTGATAATCCATAGTGTACACTAGCATGCTGTGGTTTGATGAAGTCCAACTTTCCTCACATGCATCTACAGCATGTCTGTGATCTTCTCTCAGAGTGAATGTTGCCGTAGGGTGTTCAGCACTACAATCAGTTGGGAATCGATCAGCTGGGGACTGATCAGCTGATGCACGTACCTGACTTTCATATTTGACCTCCAGATCACTTGCATCAAAATCGGAGTTCAATAAGCCAGGGCCCGATTCAGCATATTTTGCTATGTGCATTTGTGTCCCTCACCTGATGTTGCTGACATGCTATTTACTCCACTAAAGAATTCAACATCAAGTCAATAAATCTAACAGTCCTCCTAGGAAAGAGGGTCTACCTATAATGTAACAGTGAGTTTTATCAGCGTTTACAGCTTTTATTACCTTTTGCCCCTGGAAGGTTGACATCCTTCCTCAACCCCTTGTGTTGACAAAAGTTGACATCCGCCCTAAAAGAGTTAATGTAGATATTCATTCATTTCTTCTTACAGTACAGGCTCATGAGGGCCTGGACTCCATCCCTATAGCATTGGCCCCCAAGGCAGGAATAAACTTGAATCGAATTCCTTTGCAGAGCACACATTGCTCACATTGTGACTATCTGGGAACAAATTGTGGTATTTTTATGTGTATTATTTTCACTGTATCATTTACCCACCACCATTTTTGTGAGCTGGTTACTATGAGGCTGTATGTTATTAGTCTTGTGAGCGTGTCGTGAGTGCTGTGTAGTGTCTGTCTATTTAAAATTTAGTGGCATATTAAAGGACATTGAAACTTCTTCTATTTCTCTATTCATTTTGTAAAGCACTTTGAGCTACATTTTTTTGTATGAATATGTGCTATATAAATAAATGTTGATTGATTGATTGATTGATTGAACTTTGTTTCTAAATAAAGAAAGACTACAGTCACAAAATCACTTAGAAATGACGGAAACTGTTACAGAATTCATTTTCAGGTTTTGACCAAGTTATAAGCAGAGTTTACAAGAGTTGAGTAAGTTCTGCCCTTTGAACAAGTTTGCTGATTTCAGAATTTTTGTGTCTCTCTTCTGCTTCATGCCCATCTGGATAATTAGTTTTAAAAAATAAAACAAGCACAAAGTGTTTTATCTTAATTTAGGTCACCTTATAGCACTGAATAACATAACTCAAATTCAGTACTTAGAAAGTTATTAACACCTCATTTAAAAGGAGGATATTGGTAGTCTGTGCTTTGCAAAAAAAAATGAAAATTGAGTGGCAGGCCCCAAGATCGAATGGAAAGGTGAACTAGGAGATAAATCCTTCTCAGAAAAAACATGTAGGGTCAAAAGCCAACAGAACAGTCAAAACCAAAGAACCAAAAATTGAGTTGTAAGGAAATTAACTAAGTCAAAAAAGCTAATTATAAGAAAACAAAAGAATCATACACCAAAGTTTTGTAGCAGGAATCCACAGTCTTGGACAATAAGAACACAAAATAGTGTTGTGTTAAAATCCAGACATAACAAAATAAATGAATAATAATATTTATAAAGAAAGTAATTCAATATTTGAAATCTCCAGTGTTCAAAACCTCAAATAAAAGTATTGGGGATACAGAAAACTATCAAATCAGGAGAAATTTACAGAAATGTGCATATAATAACTGTCTAGCTTTATATTACTGAGATTTCTAGATCATGCTAACTGAGAGTATTAAATTGGTCCAGCATGAAGTTTTGACTTTGACAAGGATTAAAACATTTCAGGTTAGCATTGTTGAGCAACAGTTCATATTGTTGCTTCACAGCTCTTAAGACACTGGTTCAGTTCCCAGCTTGTGTGCCCTTTGGGTGAAGTTTGTATATTCTCTCTTTATTCACGTTAACTCCCTGCTATAGTCCAGATTGATAAGAAGTGCTAAATTGGGCCATTGTGAGTAAGACAGTGCTGTGATGGACTTGTATCCCATTCAGGGTGAATTCCTATCTTGCCGCTTCTTTTTTTATCATACCTGTTGGTATAGTCTCCCAGTCACTTTCACCGTGTACTGGAAAGGTTTATTCATAAAACTGGAAGACCGCAAAATATAAGGCATAAAAGGGGGATCCTTGATGGGAAGCCAGAATTGAAGGGCAGCGATGGATTGGCATCCCATCTGGAATGGGCATGTGACCCGTACCTGGATGGGAGAACAAAACAAAGGTGCAGTGGGGGAAGGCTCCTGTTTTACAATATGTTTATTTCCCATTCGCTAGATGGCAGCATATCAGCCCTGAATGTGATTGGTATGGTAGAGGAAGGACATTAAAAGTATAATCGATTAAATATGCACCTTCAAACCTGCCTTCGATTTTCTGAAAGAGAAAGAACAGTAGCGCTCCAGTGCTCATAGCTCATGGAGTCAAATGAACCCTTCTGTTTCATATATCTATGTAAGTTACACAAAACTAATGTGACTTTCATTGTTGCTATTTGTATATCCAATTTGAGCTTGAAGGTTCTATGATGAAATTGCATGATCCTGGTTACAATGTATAGCACACAGGCTAATGTCAATTGCTTACACAATAATCACGAAAAGTAATGACTTGACTGAAGAGTGTGAATAACTTTCACCCAAAAGGATTTCTCAAGATTAGAAAACTATTGTGTTATGAATTTTGTATGAACATTCCCTGGATTCTGCAGGTTCTAACAAAAGAGAAATGGATGAATGTTTTTTATAGCTATAAAATATACTACTGTATATGATTATTTTCAAATAGTTTTGGCACTGAATGTATTTTCTTACAGCAGTTGAACTTGTTACTAGTTTGTTTTTTAATTACTCTGTGTGAAATTTAACTTCATGTGAAAAAGTTTCTAGGAAATTAGACAAAAGATGCATTTATTATGATAAATTAATTGACTTCTCAAGTTTTTAAATTCTTAATCATTAAAATATTAAATATTCAAAATGAAATCTGTGGCCTCGGTGATAATTAGCATTCATGTAACCTCTAAAAGCCAATGTTATAGAAGGAGAAAGAAGTTTAAGAGAATAAATAAACATAGAGAGGAGGTCTTACCCCCAAGTGATAAGACCACAGACCTCTCTTGATTGTCTTTGTCCAAATGTTAGTGGAAATGTTATCCTGCAGAAAATGATAATATTCCTTGTCTCACAACTGTCTTGCAGTGAATCTTCAAGTACAGTAATTTACTTAACCTTCCAGTGCTTTAATTGTGAGAAGGTCATAATCTACCCTAAGGTCTGACTGAGCAATGAAAATGATACTTTTCTGCCTATGACATGTGTCTGAGGGATCTAATTGTGGTATATTGGTTCATTCACTACCATGCGGTTGCACAACCTTGTTGTCCCTGCGCCACCTATAGGCATCTCCTAGGATCCTAAATATCCATAACTCATTCCCCCAGTTTATAAAACAAATGCATTTTATTAAATAAATAAAGGGCTATGTGCAGTTGAGTAATCACAACAGAGAAGCATAGAGCAATTCTTCAAATACCTTCTTAACCCTTTTTAGCCATTTTCCTACATGTCATGTTCTTCTGCTTCCTCACACATTTGTTCTCAACACCTGCTTTCTAAGATAGGCTTAACTTCTGTTTGTTAGTCATCTGTTGCATTTGTTGCCCAGCCTTTGTATACATTGCAGCCCTGTTGCCCAACTGCTCTTAAAGAGTAAGGATCAAATGTGCCCCCACTATGTAAAGGAGTGGGATAAGCTCCTGTGGAATCCCCTCACTCAGGCCAGATACCCACACAAACCAACTTCTTTTTCTCAAACCTCTGATCTTCTTTATTTCATTTGCCATATACTGTATTACAATTATACTGGTTTAAGATGCCCTCATTCTCTTGCAGTTTTGAATCACTTGCCAAATTGCATGAAGTTACAAAATAACGTATACCTTACATATTCATGTTCGTTTCAACATAACTTTCAACAGCTGCAGTCCCACTTATCAGGTTCTATGAAGCCGCTGTCTTTTCTTACAAGCTCCAGCACTTGTGTGGATGATTGGTTTCTAACTATCTAATATGCAAAAAATAATACTGTCAAAATGTATAGCCATGACATAATATTTGACACTGAACTCGTACAAAAAGCAAGAAATAAGGAGTTTAAAGTTGCCACTTCAATAGTTAGCTGTGAAGGCTTCTGTGAATTTCAACAGACATGAAGGCACACCATACCACTTTGTAAACCAGAGTATTGCCCGGTGATATTATGTTTTTGAGTCCAAGGTTATTGTAGGGTTTGCACACATCTGTGTTTGTTTTTATTTTTATTAATATTGTTTATAGCTCTTGTACAGTTGTTACAGACAAGTCTGTCCAAATACAAATATTTTAACATGAGTAGACAGTTTCTGGACAAGTTCAGTTGTATGGATTAACATTTGGGAACCAAGTTACCAAAACTATTCTATAACATTTCAGTAATTATTTACAGCTCTGATCCTGATATTTCTGATCATAAAATAGGTCATTATGATAGCAATTGATGAGAAGAGTTCATAATTAATTGCAAAAGTACAGTATTTAAGGGTTCCTCTTGTACAATTTAGCTCAAAACCTAATCCACATGTCATCATTTCATAACAGGCCTACGTTTCAAGTTTGGTATTTTTCTGTCCAGCCGTTTTAGCTCTAGACAGTTCTCAAGAAACTGTGACATTACAGACACACACAGACAGAAACACACCCATCATCAAGATATCAGCGTTTTCAGTATTGGGGGCCCTAAAACACTGAGATCCATTGAAAACCGGAGATTGACATTTTTCACGAATCTAAAACTTTCGCTCCTCCCTCATAGACGATAGGTTATGGTCGGGGAGAGTACAAAGCAAAAAACTGGAAGACACCTAATATGACAATGAGGGAAATTGTAAAGAAGAAGAAATGGTGGTATTTTAGGAATCTGTATGTTAGGAATTCCTTGCAAGCAAAAGGAAAAAGAGAAAAAATACAAACACAGGAGACATGACTACAAATAAGCACAAGGAACAGAAAATTCAAAAGCCCTAACTAAACGTCTACAAGCAAAGCCCCTTTTTTAAACTACCCCCAAAGCTTAAATATCATCATTATTGGACCATCATCTTAAATTGTAATTGCATGATAACATCATGCATTGAAATAAAGGTCGTCAAGTGGATGACAATGGGCATTGTTGTTAAAAACAACACAGCTGCAGCCACAAAAATGGCAACACCTGCAATGACTACACATTTCAAAATGACTCTGTGATGAAATCACCATTATAACAATAAAAGTAAACTACTTTAAAAATAATCTAAACTGAATCTTCAGGCTAAAAAACTTACAAACCATAACACTTTAATGACTAGTGATTGAAAATCTGAGTTGTTAAAAAATATTAAAAGTGATGGTCATTTATAAATTATAAAGCATCCATCCATTATCCAACCCACTATATCCTAACTACAGGGTCTGCTGGAGCCATTCCCAGCCAACACAAGGTATAAGGCAGGAAACAAACCCTGGGCAGGGCGCCAGCCCACCGCAGGGCACACACACACAAACACACACTAGGAACAATTTAGAATCGCCAATGCACCTAACCTGCATGTCTTTGGGAGGAAACCGGAGTACCCGGAGGAAACCCACACGGGGAGAACATGCAAACTCCATGCAGAGAGGACCCGGGTCTCCTAACTGCGAGGCAGCAGCACTACCCACTGCGCCACCGTGCCGCCCTAAACTATAAAGCAATATATTTAAATCCTCTACCAAACCTACGTGAAACAAGACTATGCCTAAGATTTGCCATGAATGTTTTTGATATACAGTATGTTTACTTTATTTTGTTTCAACTTCTACTTTTTTTTAATACTGTATATTAGCATTACTTGGTGACATCATTTTGAGTGTGTTTGTTTTTCATGCACATCACCATTCTGTGTATTTACTTTCATGGGTGCCTCCATTTTCTATGTATCTGGTTGCTACTATGCTGTGCGATTTCTAGGCACGTCAGGCATATGCCATATGACTCATGACACAACCACCAACAGCCTGTACCTTTGACATAAGGCAGGATGACTCTCTAGATTCATGCTGATTACACCATAATTCTGACGCAACCCCCAGCATGTCACATGACAAATTAAATTATCTGAACATTTTAGAGGGCAGCACGGTGGCGCAGTGGTAGCGCTGCTGCCTCGCAGTTAGGAGACCTGGGTTCACTGCCCTGGTCCTTCCTGCGTGGAGTTTGCATGTTCTCCCCGTGTCTGCGTGAGTTTCCTCCGGGCACTCCGGTTTCCTCCCAAAGTCCAAAGACATGCAAGTTAGGTGGATTGGCGATTCTAAATTGGCCCTAGTGTGTGCTTGGTGGGTGGGTGTGTTTGTGTGTGTCCTGCAGTGGGTTGGCACCCTGTCCAGGATTGTTTCCTGCCTTGTGCCCTGTGTTGGCTGGGACTGGCTCCAGCAGACCCCCGTGACCCTGTGTTCGGATTCAGCGGGTTGGAAAATGGATGGATGGATGGAACATTTTAGAGAAGACTGTGTGTGAAAAGTAGGGCAGCCATTTCTGAGATGCAGGATTGATGAGGTGTGGTACTAACAATTATACCTTGATCAAAGTTGCTTGCCTTACTGCTTCTAATATTTAGTTGAAAAAAAAAACCTAAACCTCTTGTCAATGTCTGCATGCTATTTATCAATATGAAGTTACAGCCACACGAATGATTGTTTAGAGGAGCAGGCTGTTTGAATTAACAAGCAGGTGTGCCTAATAAAGTGGCCACTGAGTGTATATTGGGTATGCAGGCAGTAAGTTGTGTAATTTCAGAAGTATGCTTATGGTATTGTTCATATAATGCATCTCCTGCTGTTATGAAAAAGAAGGCATATGGCACTGACAGGGAGAGACATATTTAGAAGCAAAAGTTCCAAAGTAAGCATTTGTTTTCTTTGAATAAATACTGCATGGATGTGGCATTGCACTCTCTTACTGAGTAACCTCCCTCTACACACTTTGATATACTGTTTATATGCTTTCTCATGAGTTATTCTGCAGCCAGAGAGTAAGCTACGCTTTCTGTGATTTACAGCTGCTCTCTCTGGAGTTTCCTGTATGAATTAGAGTGCACAGCCCACAAAATGTCCAATATATCCTTCATTCGGGATATGAATAACAATGTTTTATTGTAATAAGAGTTCCTTTGCCAAGCATATCTTAAAGAAATAACCTATGTTTTGGCCGTAACTCTCGATTAGAATATAACCAGCACCCTTGGGATGGAGCGGATATTTTAAAAAGATATCACTCCATCTCACGTGTGGAGGTCATACAAGGCAGTTTTGCGAATGAATTTTGTTCCAGGACTCTAACACTTAAACCAACTCCTGCAACAAGAATTTCTGGTGTAGAGTATTGACTTTCTATCACAAAGTTACATGTTTAAATCCCACAATTGCTTACTGGGTAGAAAAAGCTAGTATTATTTTAGCAAAGAGTAGCAGGTAAAAAAATAATAATAAAATACAAAGCATAATTCTATGCTATGCATTGTAGTCACCCAAAAGTCATTTTGTTATGTAGAGTTTACTCCATTCCGTAGAATCTAATGGAAAATATGGAGTGTGTGATCAAATCTAAACTTAGAACTTAAATCTAAACGTAAAATTCATTTGTTTAAGACTGCTTTTTCTCCTTGACTACAATTGCTCTGTCTGATTTAAAATTTTGTATTTTAGTTTTGTTTATAATGTGTGTTCCATCTATTGTTTGGTGTCTTTGAGTGTTTAGGAAGGCGCCTACGAATAAATAAAATGTATTTGTTACAATAGACTGACATGCCATTCCTAGGGGGTTGATTCCTGTTTTATTCCTGTCGCTGCTGGGATAGGCACTAACTCACCATGACTCGACTTGTATGGCATGAACTATGTATATAAATACATTTCATTAGAAACAAAGATACTCCAGTAAAAAACACCGGAGATAAACATCAAAAGGAACTCATTCCTCTTTGAACATTAATTGAGCTCTTTTTTTTAAAGGCATAGTGAAATTTACAGCGGTCCTTTTTTCCCTAAATTATAATAATCATGATTATTCACATGAGCTCACATGGACTACGCAAAAAAAGAATCAAAGGAGAGGACTGTACAGAAAACACAGAGGACTTCATATTTATCTACCTCCTTCACAGGTACAAAGTCCCAGATTAGGAAGAACATCCATAATACCTGGCAAACTTTTCTTACTTCTCTGTCCTCTGCTACTCCCACTTTGACAGCTGTTAAAGGTGGTCTCTGTTAAGCTCAAAACTCTTCTTTAAGACCACAAATAGAGGAGGACATTTTTAAAGTGCATTTGACAGCAATGTCAAAGTTGTAGTGCATCTCAGTATTTGCTTTATTGCTGTTAAACATGGTTTAAGTAACCTGACTTTACAAGTAACCTGACTTTGGTTATGTTCAAGTTGAAATTTTATTTGTCATGTGCAGCAGGTACTTTGTTATTCATTTTTCTTTTCTAAAAAACAGTAGAAAAAAAACAAAAATAAACATCAGTAAATAAACTATAAGGTATATAATTACAGCACTAAAAACACAGCATCAAACTAAAAAATATTCAGCCTATTGTGCAGCCTCAGTGTTAAAGGATAGTATTTAAATAATCAGAAGCCTAATTCACTCCTGACACATGCTTCTCAGTGGAAATAAAAAAACTGCATTTACACCTGTTAGACTGGGCTTTGATTTATATTACTAAAGCTATGCTATTTACAATAAATATTAAGTGGAGATATTTTCTTCTGTGTTGGGCTGGCGCCCTGCCCAGGGATTTGTTCCTGCCTTGCGCCCTGTGTTGGCTGGGATTGGCTCCAGCAGACCCCCATGACCCTGTAGTTAGGATATAGCGGGTTGGATAATGGATGGATGGATGAATGAATGGATGGATATTTTCTTTGGTAACCTCTTGGACTAGGATTTTTATTTTTCTGTGTGATGTGGTATATATATATCTACAGATCCACATCCGCTTCCAGCCCTCTTTAGAGTCATGGTACATCAAACTCTACGTATAGTTATTATTCAGTGCTCGGTATAAAGTAGCAAACTTACACTGAGTGCACTATGTCTAATTTTTATTTGGAAAACATATCAATGCATGCTGACTTTCTTATGTGAATTGAATGACTTTGGTCTCAGTTTTTTATATTTTGCAAATGTTGAATGTGTTTGTCAGGATCTGCAGGTATATGAAATTGCTTGTACGTTGTTTTTCATTTCTGTTCAAGATCTTTTTTTTTATTTTATTGCCTTATATTTGCATTTTGGTTACATTATGCCTGTAACTTCACTGTGGTTTTAGTAGGAACGTGGCTTCATAACAGTCATTTTGTTCAAGGAGAAGCTATTCTGAACTTTTGCTCAAAAAGAAAGACTTAGTAAGTAAGTCAAAAACAGTTTGAAGCCACACTTTTTTTATGAAAAATTTCAGGATAGTGACTTCCGAGTGTCTCTTGACAAATTTTCTCTTGTTGAATGTCATTTTGTATTACCATTTAACAAATGTCTATTCCAGGACCAAATGATATGAGGTAGGAAGTTAATCTGAACTTCTTGCCTCTACTCAATGAACATACACACACATTTCAGAAATTTATACAACATTGTACATTTTCAAGCTTTAAAATGTTGGAGAAAGTAATAGTTCCTTAACCAAATCCACATGTACGTGGGGGAATATTCAGACTTCACACTTTAGGTATTGTCACAAACTCGAGACAGAGTCATATAAAGGTTTGGGGCAGCCACCCGTATAATCTGGTTTCCTGGCTGCAAAAGTAGTTTTCAATGAATACAGCACTGATGTGCACAAAACCGAGTCCAAAACAGAACTGAGGGAATAGGGAAAAGGTTGAGGCTTTTAAAGGGGAAGACAGGAAGTGAAGTCAAAGGGGTCGGGCTCATGTAGGTCTTCTGCCATTGGTGCGAGCCCGAACGTGACATCACAAGGGCCGGAGCCGGCAAGGTCTCCTTCCATTGGCTCGGTCCCGGAAGTGATGTCAAGAGAGCCAGGTGGAATCTCCCATGAATGGTCTGTAGGCAAGGGAGAAAAAGAGTCAGTGCACGCTGTCATATCCTGGTATGTCTCGGAACTGCCCTTACTCAAGCCCTTTAGCTGCCTCCCATGCGCACGTGTGTGACAGTATCCATACTGCATCTTCCACCAGATACTGTTATGCATTGACACAACTGTGGTAAGGACTGTATGCATAATATATTGTTAACACTGTGTCTCTCATTTAGAGCAATACACAAAAGTCAAAGTGTCGGCTATTTAATATAAAGTATGGCTTGTTTAATTATTACAAATAAATGAAGTCTATCTATCTATCTATCTATCTATCTATCTATCTATCTATCTATCTATCTATCTATCTATCTATCTATCTATCTATCTATCATGACTTTTTTCAATGCACATTATATCATTTCAGTGGTAGAACCAAATTTCTTTTTGCATATGAGTAGAGGAGAGTAAATTATGTGAAATAATTTTATTGATCATATTTTGGTTAATTATTGCAATGCATGGTAATTTCATAGATAGATAGATAGATAGATAGTGTGAACGGACAAGGGCACACCAGCTGCCCAAACCCAGCATAGACAGACACCAGGCACAAGTTCAAAGCACACACCAATTTTTCTTTACAGGGGAAACGTTTTCAAATCATTCCCCCGAGCACACAGTACAATAAAAGAGCACTTTCTTTTTGTCTCTCTTTTTATCTCAGTCCTTCAGCCTCCACTCACTCATCTGGCAAGCTTTGTCCTTCTTCCTCCCGACTCTGGCTCCTTGACTGAAGTGAAGCAGCTCCTTTTATGCTGCATTTGGGAGCACTTCAGGTGGCTCATCAGCATTACAGTATCTGGAATTAGTCCCAGGTGTAGGGCTCTGCAGCTCCCCCTGGCAGCTTCCACGGAACCCAACAGGGCTGTGCCAAACTGCAACTCCCATGGAGCCCTGCGGGAATCCAAGGTGACGCTGCAATCTGGTGGGGCTGCCATCTAGCCCTCCGGGAGAGGCAGTGTCCTGTGCACATCTGCTCCCCTAGTTCTTCCATTATATAGACCTCCTGGCTGGGAAAGTACCCCAATAGATAGATAGATATTCTGGGGTGCAAGGTATCCAGTGCCTATTCTAAATGCAATATTGCCAGATGACTATCACTGGGTTGAGCAGCAGTCTATTCCAGGGTACACTCATATATCTGCTCAAACATACTCATACAAGGCTAATTTAGGAGTCAGCTGACCTTAACATACACATGTGTTTCATCTGTGGTCAAGTAAGGTTATTCTTTTTAGCCACATTGAAGAGAGGATTATCTGGTGGCCAAAAGGTATGAACCCCGTAATATTTATCTTCAGTCCCCTAAAATTTAATAACACAAGCCTTTTGGGGATCACATAGTAACAGTAGTATATTTGTGGTTGCTATTTATCTATTTCTACATTCAGAAGCTTACACATTTTTGGGACTGGCATTATAGCAAGCATTTCTATATTTCTGTCAGGAAGTGCAACGTCTGAAACAGTCAAGTGTTTTACCCTAATAAATCTAATAGTGCAGAGAGGGAGTTTTTTTAAAGACTGCTGTCTAGTAAATACCTGTGGGTATAATAAAGTGTACTGCTAGTTAGAAAGACCTGGGATTCCTATGGAGCATTTTTTGTAACTGTCTGGCACTAATGCACTGCTTGTTGCCAGCATTTGGTTGCCAAGAAAAATCAGATTAGCATCCTTGGCAATAGAAATTCAAGGACTGATGTTATAATAAGGTGAACAAGTGAATTTATTATATTTTTTATTTATTTAGACTTTTTGCTGGAAGTATTTATACATTATTACATCAAACCTCTAGTCTTCATTTAACTCTAGTAAAAACATGTTCATGTGATAACACTTACACAGCATAGTAAAATAATATAATGAGCCTTTCAAAAAGGAGATTCCAGGGAGACAGAACCCCACAATTAATTGATGCTCGGTTATCTAACTCTGTTCAGTCCATCTCCCCAGCATTTTGACATTTCTTCTTCTCTTGTGTCTGGCATTAGACCTGTCTGTGTAGTACGAATCAGCCATTTGGACCCTGGGTGTGATTTCTTCAGCAGCTTTTTCCTCCTGCCATGCATTAACCTTGAAATGCATACAAATAGAAAGTGCTATGCTGTGAGTGATTGCTGTATTAATAGGTTTGTCATGTGTTCAGAGTACAGGAGAATTCTTAATGTGTTATCAACCTGGTAAAGATGAGGTAAACATTTAGCTTCTGTAAGGCAGTTTGCAAACAGAAAGATGATCTGAAACATAGATCCAAGATGGAAGGTACACATCAGCCAGTTAAATGCATTATTGTAGAAAATGGTTATAAAATAGCATGTTGCCTATTGAGAGATTCAAGCAAGAAACTTCCTATTATAAGTAAAATTGACCAACGAGACAGGATACAGAAGAACATGGAAAGCAAACTACATATTTATTAGCAAATTATTAGTAACCAATCTAGGGGTTACTCACAAAGCTTTTAACCGTGGAGTATCCTAGAAACCAACACACATCCTTAAACCAATCTACATAGACTAGATGTATACTTCCTAATAAAGCTATTCCCCCCCTTGAAATTTTAATATTTTATCTTTATATATAATATGCTACCGTGGCTGTTCGTTTGTCTGTCCAGGATTTTAAATCACCTGTAGCTTGCAAACTGTTTGAACTATTGACCTGAAATTTGGTACACATATACTACGTGATGTTTACTATCCGCTTTTGGGGTGATGATTGACCTCCAAGGTTATTCCTCTTTTTATTTTATTTTATTATAGAATTAACTCTCTGCAGTGGCCAGCAGGGTGGTAGTGTGGCGCATGGGTACGGCTGCCATTCTCATCCCTACCACCTTCACTGTCACTTCC
This sequence comes from Polypterus senegalus, assembly GCF_016835505.1. Taxonomy (NCBI): domain Eukaryota; kingdom Metazoa; phylum Chordata; class Cladistia; order Polypteriformes; family Polypteridae; genus Polypterus; species Polypterus senegalus. The sequence continues at coordinate 70,324,655 of NC_053163.1, read as the reverse complement.
CCTACCTCTTCATATCTTAAATCATTCTTGAGGCAGATTGAAGACTTAAGTGCCAGCTTAAGTGAAAACTTAAAGAAAACTTACTAAGCAATTGCAACACAAACATTTACTTAATCAGTTTTAATGCGAAAAGATGCCGAAAAAAAGAAGAGAAGAAGCGGGTCACTAGGGTGGAGAAAACAAGAGCTGCTCAGGAAGCAGCAAGCGCATCAACCTCTGAGCAAACAAATGCTAAACGTACAGAGAAAGAGGACAAAAACTATGAATGCTCAAGTCAAGTGCGTCATTACTGGTTATTGTATAGTATTAAATCACAACAGATATAATTTGGCTTTTTGGCACTGTCAACAAAAAAATTTCTTTAATGTCAGATTGAAAACAATCTCTGAAAAGTGTTCTAAATTAATTACTAATATAAAACCCCAAACAAATGATTGCGAAAGTATTCATCCCTTTAATATGACATATCTAAATCATCACTGATGCAGCCAACTGCTTTTAGAAGTCACATCATTAGCTCATTGGAGATCACCCTTCTGGGGTTTTAATTAGTTGTAGTATAAGTGCACCTCATCTCGAAGGTCAGGCTTGTGGTGAGTCAGTATGAGGTGAGTCCAACTACAAAATGAAGACAAAATAACATTCCAATCAACTCCGTGAACACGTGATTGAATTGTACAACTCAGGGGTTAAATACAAGAAAATATCCAAGCTATTATTGATTATTCTTTGGAGTACAGTTATATTAAGAAATGGAAAGAGTATGGCACAGCTGTAAATGTGCCTAGAGCGGGCTGTCCAGTGTACATTATCAAAAACACACCACCCCAACTGTGAAGCATGGTGGTGGCAGCATCATACTGTGGGCATGCTTCTCTATAGCATGTTCTGAAAGCCTTTAGAGGGTCATTGTTAAAATAAATGCAGCCAGATACATGGAAGTCCTGGAGGTAAACCTGATGCAGCCTGCAAGAAACATGTACCTTCAAAGAAGATTTGTTTTCCAGCAAGCACAAACCACAGGAATTGGTTAAAAACAATGTTAATGTCCTGGAATGGCTGAGTTAAGAATCCAAATCTCAATTTAAACGAGAACTTCAGGCAGGACTTGAAAAAGGCTGTTCACTCATGATCCCCATACATCCTGACAGAGTTTGTATTGCTTTGCAAAGAAGAAGGTGGAAAAATTGCATTGTCCAAATATGCAAAGCTGACAGAGACCTGTTCACGCAGACTGATGGCTGGAATTGCTGCCATATCTACTAAATATTAATATGAAGTGGGTGAAGAGTTATGTGATTTGTTTTATATTTAGAATTAATTTAGACCGCTTTGCATGGATATCTTTTCTCTTTGACATTTAAGAGTCTTCTCCAGTTGGTCAATATCAAAAGTACCAAATTAAATCCACTGTGATTCAATGTTGTATAGTAATGTGAAAACGTAAAGGTGCGTGATTACTTTTTATGGCAACTGCAACATCAAAAAGAAACATCTTCAGTCTACTATTGCATGCAGGCAGAGTTAATTATAACATTTGTGAGATAACCCCATGGAACACATCCTTTGGATGTCAAGTCACTTGTGTACCCTTTCCAAACAACACTGCAGTCTCTTACAAGATTATCTCCCTTTTGCGATTCCCTTGTGAATTCTGAGAATGCTGTCTTGGTGCTCAGTGATGCCAAAGCAGTCTTCTGTGGCAAGGGCACAGTTTTGCAGTGTTTTATTAATTGAAATATAAGGTTGTGATCATTTTATTTAAAGGAATCTGAGATATGGAGTGTGAGAAAATAATAATCAGACTTTGAAAGTAATTTAGGAATACTGTACTATACTTCGACTCTTGAAAGACTAATTGATGGTTATTAAAATAAGCGTGGTTCACTAAAACCTGAACCTTCCAGAAGGTGGAGCTCTGCTGTTCTTGGAGGATCTTGCAGTTTGTTTTACACCTTTCATATATCTCTTCACATTTTAACCAGCCTAGTCCAAGTCAGTGTCATGGTACTTGCCTCATCTCACAGAATAAGAGACATGCATAGATGGAATGTATTCTATCAAAAGGAACGCCTATGCACTCGTTCACATTTGTGGGACCAATCCATATAATATCAACAATTAACTTAATTAACTTGATGCCAAAGGAAAAACCCATACAAATATAAGAGACATGCACAAAAGTCATACAGCGAGTCCTCAGGCCAGGATTTGAGGTAAAGCTGTAAGATAACAGTGCTAAGCACTGCACCATTCCTGATAAATATTTCATATATATTTTGTTATTGTCATCAGCTTTGCTCATTTGGTAGCTGTGCTGCCTTACACGACATTCTAGGCTGAAATCCCACATTTGTTTTAATCTATTTGTGCAGTGTTTGCATGTTTTCCCTGTCTCTGAATTGGTTTTCATTCAGGGTTTCCAGTCCTTCCATATCTCCAAAAATGCTCTTAAGTCTGTATGGCCTGTGGTGGCCTGACTCCATGTTCAGGGCTGTTGCCTACCTTGAGCCCTGTGCTTCTAAGATTGGGACTGCTCACCAGTGGGCAGGGCTTAGTGCCACCATTAAGGTGAATTATGTATTCACCTAGGGTGCAGATCATAAGAGGATTGGGGGGGAACCAGCTGCACAGGTTAGCTACCAAAAAGTTGGTTGGTGCATAGATAAGTCTGGCCTAGGCTGCAAAATAACCTAGCCCTGGCCCTGGCACAGCTGGTTTGAGAAAATTTGAGTATGTTATATACTGTTTGAATCTGGTGACTATTATAAGATACATAGCTGTAACATCCTCCCTGCGTGGAGTTTGCATGTTCTCCCTGTGTCTGCGTGGGTTTCCTCCGGGTACTCCGGGTTCCTCCAACAGTCCAAGGACATGCAGGTTATTTGCATTGGCGATTCTAAATTGTCCCTAATGTGTGCTTGTTGTGTGTGTGTGTGTGTGTGTGTGTTCACACCCTGCCCAGGGTTTGTTTCCTGCCTTGAACCCTGTGTTGGCTGGGATTGGCTCCAGCAGACCCCCGTGACCCTGTAGTTAGGATATAGCGGGTTGGATAATGGATGGATGGATAGCTGTAACATTTCTGTAGCTCTGTTGTTTTAAATTTCGGAATTATGTTTAATTATTTTGAAAGGGGGATTTCAAAAATGGCTGTATGGAAGATTGAATGGATCAAAAACACTGTTTATGGATGCAAAATAAATATTATTACTTACTATTTGACAACTTACACATTTGTGATACAATTGGTTCCATTTGTTTGTTTTTCTAATTGGTGAATTGGTACAGTGTAAATACTTTGTAGCAACATTTAAACCATAGCCTTAAAGTCCTATGTCCAAAACTATAACCACACCACTCACTAAATACCAATACTACTTGCTTAGATGTGTTTGTAAATTAGCACTTGCCAATATGTACATATTCAAAATGTTATATTTAATACATGGACCTCGAGGAACTGGTTGCAGTCTTTGTGTATGGCTAAGAAGAAATAAAATCGTGAACCATTCAAGCCATTTAAACAAATACCGTTTTAGATTATTTGAGCCTCAAGCCACACACCAATCAAACCTAAACGTGACTTGAGGTACATGAGGTACACACTGCACGTGCACACCTACACTCACACTCGTACTGGTAAAGGCACCAACAAAATGTAAATGTGTGTCAATCATCAAACTGTAGTACCTGTCAAGGCTCATCCGAACATGGTGTTCTCTTGGTAAACTCGACTAAGACGCTTCCCAAAAGAACTGCGCACAACTTTCCTATTTTCGTTTCGGTGCGCATCCTAAAACAGCCATCTCGTGCTCCTTTTTCTAGTGGATTTTGCCCTGCGTCCATTGGCATTAAAAGTATGCTCATGTGTAATTTCAGTCCAATACAACCATCGATATCCATTTAACAACAGCAGTAACATTTATTTACATAACACAACTTCATTCAAATCGTGCAGCTCAATATGCAAAAAGCTAAGCAATTCTTATACGACTGCACTTGAAAGAAGCTGTTCTCATTACGTTACCCTTTTAATTCAATTCAATTCAATGTCGCTATAAATCGGAGTCTATTCCGGCTTCGCTGAGTTCAAACAACCAGTACACGAGTACATCGCAAGACCAACTCACGACAACACCACGGTAACACTCGTGACCAGTTTAGGATGCATGTTACCGTGACATGCACGTCTGTGGCGATGTGGAGGAATGAAAGAGATTCTTCTAGAAAATCCGTGTTTCCGGCTGTGATTGTACACAAACGTGGTGACGTCCAACATTCAGTATATTCTTGACATCTATTTGACTCGGAGGGATACCGGACTTTAATGCACTGATTTGATCTTAACTTAGTAATCAGACACTATTGTTTTTTTGATATATGGTTGGGAGCCCTGGATAATCAGACCAGAGTGGAACCTGCAAACTCCACAGCCAGTTAGGAGATCGGAATTTGAACAATAGAGATTTCAAACATCCAGTAAAACATTTAACTTATACGGTTAATTAGGGTCAACTGGGTTGCAAATGGAATGATGATGGGAGTGATCAACATGATTTTATAAGATGCCGCCTAAAGAATTTGTCCCTATACGTAATTGATGTATTATATGCATGAAGTCTGCAAGTTCTGCGATTGCTCAAGTAGATTTGATCAAGCTCTATTTTACTGCTTATACCGCGAAGGAGAGTCGATTTACATCTGTATCGTCTGTATCTGTGCACACGATCATGTTATTGACTGACCTCTTTTGGGGTTTATAATTCTACTGGAAGAAGGCTACGAAATGTATTAACAATGCTAATCTACGCATCGCAAGCTCCTGTTTCATTGAACGGTGCACAAAAAGAAGAATGAATGTTATATGATCTGATACCGTTTTCTGAAAACCAAGACAAGAGACAAACTGTTTCATATTTTGAAATATAAATTGCCAAGTATCGTAGTTTTGTTTTTGTGTAAGTTCTATACGTATGAGCCTGTTTTGAACGCACACACAGTCATCTCTCCGTTGAACAAAACTGGTCTAAATCGAAAGACGTGATGCGAGGAGTATATGTGTGTGTGTGTGAGAGAGGGAGAGACGGCTTGGTTGAGTGACGTAGAGAGAGAGAGACAGAGAGAGAGAGAGAGAGAGAGGAGAGAGAGAGAGGTGCAGTGCAAACCTTGCAGCCTAGTTTGCCGTTTTCGGTCACGACGCTTCTCATTATAGCGTCCCTAGAGCTTCCTCACGGCCTCCAGACTAACAAACGTTTGGCTCAAGGTAGCCTAGAATAAATTACTCAGCGCTGGGAGCAAAGCTAAACGTTAAATTGAAACATAAGGAATTACACTTTCTCACATTCGAACAGTGAACTCCGATTAATTTGCTGACGCTTCTAATACTGGTTCGAAACTTGGTTAGAAAGTGCAATTTTAAAGGCACGATATTGTTCTGGCCAATCAGCTATAAACAGCAAAATACTACTGACAAAAACAAGTAACTTAGATTGAAAATATCCATAACAAACTGTCAATTTGTACGTATAAATGGCAAGTAACTGAAACGAATCAACAACAATTCTATCGACCCTATAAACTAAAATGCAAGTTCTTTGGACATGGAGGGAAGCCTGGTTGGATCTAGTGGGACACGGTAGAACCTATTTTCCACTTTGACAGTAGGCAGCGCTAACCACTGCGCCACTATGCCAACCCTAAGTTCCTGAATCCAGAACCCCATTTTTCACATACACTCATAGTATCCGTTTAAGCTACTATTAAAGTTACTAAAATGTTTAAAACAATCATAATGTCTGTCCTTGGCTCATATACAGAAATAACAGATATGCTGCCCCGTACATTAGAACAGTGACTTCGTGACCATCGTGAGTAAAGGATAACACATTAAAAGCTATTAATAATAAGCACCTCATCAAAAAAAAAAAAACTTTTAAATGGAAGAGCAGCCATCAAAAACTTTTCACGGTTTACAACTACAATGTTTCATTAAGCTGCGTGCCTGTATATATGTGCGCAGTATACTAAGCATGAATATACGCGAAGATGATAACTTTCAGTTCCGTCAGGTATTTAGTGTAATTGAAGCCTTCATACACATGTGTTCGGGTAAGAAACCTCAAAACGGCGTCTTAGAAGCGGCACAGCCTAATTTTGTTTAAATAGTTCACTTATTGATTGATCAGTTAATTAAATGTTTTGATGCGTTATGTACCATGGTTAGGGTAAGGTTTCACTACCACATCTAGAAGGGCGTTGTACTTATTAAGAGCTTTCATGCTTTAGACAAGCTTTCACTGTAGGTGTGAATAATTAATTTTAAATAACATTCAGAGAAAGCCGGAAACTAAATGAAAACAACACTGCACGAAACACGTTCTTTAAACTTTTTTCGCCTATATAAAATACCGGTGGTGGCGCAGCAGGTAGCTTTGCCACCACATTTCCTATACGCGAGGCCTCTTACCGAATGTGTTCTCCTCGTGGACCCGAGTTTGTGCCCACCTTTACCAATATATAGCGTCGTAGGAGAATTGCACCATATACCGACAGTGCTGAGCTTAACGCAGAAACAAATACAGATTGACACACTCACTGGTTCTAGGCTGAGGAAAACTCTACACTGAAGGTGATCGGGTACTGGAGAAGAAAGTCAGATAAGCTAATTGCTGCGCCACAGTGTCGCTTCTAAGGCTGATCAGCAAAGTTGTGCTGGTGTGAGGAGTGTGATCTGCTGTGAAGGGGATTCTCGGCGATCCTGATTTATGCTTAGTGATAAGAAGATGCTATTATTGTATTCCTCGCTTAGTGTGCCATCAACATGAGTTTATTCCTGGCCAAAGTCCTGGTTTGCTTTGTATATTTCATCGTGATGATCACATGTATTCTTCTATTATACATACTGTACGTATACTGCTATTATTTTTTATTGACGACGACTGCTAACAATTTCAATAAAAATTGATTCAATGCTGAATACCACTTTAAAGCAAGGCGCGGGCGAAAAATCTGACTGCCCTTTTACATTATACAGTATAGCGCTCTTCACCGTGAGCACCCAGTACAGCAACCAAGCAAAGCGAAGCAAAATTCAATTAATTATGTGGCTGTACTGAAATGTGCACAGAAAAAAAATACTAACTGGTGTGTGCAATCCGCTCGTGGTGTTTATTATGGGAGAGTGCGTCGATGATGCTCATTATACTGAGATGAGGGATTGGTACACCTCACTGGGTGGTAGAGGATGCGCACACGCCCGACACATACTGTGGCTGCTTCTAGTGGAATGTACTACTCCAGGCTGGCGGTGAGCGCTTTTTCTCCAAACCACTGCACCATTTCCTGGTTCATGTGGCCCGGGTTTTGCTGCTGCAGAGTGCAGTGGGGAGGTGCTATAGACTCGCTCAGCTCACACAGCCCCTGACTCGATTAGAGTAACACAGTGCGGGGATCTAAGCAGGAGGGACGTCGGGTTCGCCAGCTCCGCCGCGTGCGTGTGTGTGTATGTGAATGCGTGTGGACTGCACCATCCTTCCCAGTACCCTCATTCAGCCATGCTTTGAAAGCATACATCTCTAAAAATATATATTTAATTTTTTAATCACTTCAAGCATTCTGAAGAGTGTGAAAGAAAACTGACTTCGGCTATGGCTTTGGTTATGGAACCTATTAGCAAATGGACACCCAAGCAAGTGTTAGACTGGATGAAAGGTACTATTTTTTCTATATACTTTTTGCGCGTGCTTTTCCCTCGACTATTGAAATATTTTATGCTGTGTTATGTATATAATGCACTTGTGTGGTAGAATAAATGGCAATGCATTTGAGCTGCTAGCACGATCAGATTTTTAAGCTAAATAATGCACAGTAAAAATGTATGGCACAAAACGGGCACATGCAACGCGTGCACTCTCCGATCTGCACTAAAGTGCACGCGTCCGACTCGCTTCAGCAGTCGTGAAAGATGCCCGTGAATTTGTGCAAATACGTGTGGCGTATACATCGCATTTCTTCTTCTTTTTACGTTCAGAGCACGATACATTTTTTTCTGTCTTTTGCAAGGATCAGGTGAGATGATGCAGTGGCATGTGTTTGTATCCGTGTGACTGACTAATAATCACCCTCCCGAAATAAATTAAGCAAATGTTTTTTGTATTTTCAGTCTCTGTTTACGGCTTTAAGGTGTTATTTTCTATTACCTTTGCGGTCTGCTTGCCTACTAGGCTTTTTGTTTGCAAACCTATGTAGGCAAGCAGTAGCACCCTGGACAGTGCAGGGTTGCCTTTTAAGGAAATTGCTTGTTATCTATCAGTCGACTTTATATGATAATGTTTCATTGGATAGAAACACAAACCCAGTTTACATCAATTACAGTAGCCTAGCATTAAAAGCGTTGTGCATCGGATGCTTTGTCCCTACCGGAGGAAATCCGTGGATTAAAAGAAAGAAAGAAGGAAACAAAATGTCTCGTTACAATGTATAGAATGTCAGCAGCTTCACTGTAACATTGACAAGTGAGCAAGTCGGGATAAATACGGTTGTCAAACTTTAAGCTGCCTTCATGAATGTGTCCCGCCCCGTTTCTGAACAGTGGAGAGCTCTCTCTTCTGTTTCTCATGTGGGAATCCCCCTTTCAACGTTTGAAACATGCAGATCAGCAGCTAGCAGGGCATGATTTAATGAGCAACCATGGGTCTGGAGAGCCTTTTAGTGAAGGATCATCGGAAATATGTTGCATTTTCTTGTTATTAAAATATTAAACCGGATGAAAAGGAATAAAATTGTTCTAAGACGCTTTATATTTTTTAACATTTTACAAGAAATATCAGACATTCTGCATCTTTTAGTACAGTACTTCAAAATAAGTGAAATCCAAATGTTATTTGTTAAGTAAAAAGGGAGAAATAGTGTTGGTTCCGAAGACTAACAAACAGCACACATGTCTGGATAAATATATATGAAAAAGTAAAGGGAGGGGTCTAATTGTCCTTCTAATTTTAAGCATGCCTCTCCCCTCCCAAGGCCTTAGCTCACCTGCCGGTGAAAGACCTCTTAAAAGCAGTTCAGGATTCATTTTGGCAAAAGGAATGTTCATACTTCATGTAATGAAGGGAGGATGATAGGCATTAAATATTAAACAAGGTTGTGATCCTCAGAACTAATGTTACTTTTATTGGAAGATATCTATATATAGAGCACAATTTGTAGCCCATTTCACTAATGATACTTTTCCTCAGGGAATGAAATTATATTTAGAATATATTATACGATTGAATCAAGTTGGCCTAATTTAATGATACTAAGGTTAGTGCAAAAATGTTCCTTCCAGGAGTGTTTCTGTGATGTCACCACAGGCATGAGGAGATCACATTTGCTCCCTGAAGGATAAAATCATTGTAAAGCACAATGTTCCTTTTGAGATAGCAGGCACTGACATAAGACTTGTAGCCATAAATGTCTGGCTACAAGTCAGACAACTGGAATGTCTGCTCCAGCGAGGGGAATCACTAGCCCCAGACACACAGTGCTGGCTCCAAATATTCCTGGAAACTGACCAGCTCATGCATGGCTGCATAAAGCAAGTGATAAATCCATTAGATATACAGTGGCGTGATGGAAATGCAATCAATCATCTATTTTATATATATTGGGGTTTTTTTCTTAATTTATTGGGGTACAATCTGCTTTTATTTACTAACACTATATTATTTTCTGCTTTATAAAACGACCTTATATACCAAATTACTCCCTCAATATAGGGATTTGTTGTTTATTTATTTATTTTTGTTAAAGGTTGTTTTCTCTTGTTTAAATAAAGTGTCATTTGCAACTAACGGAACAGAGCACACAATAACTGACTTGTCTAGTGTTTTTCAGCCACATGACTGAGTGCTACTTCAAAATAAGTAAACGTGTAATATATAAGCGGGCGTTTTTTTTTTACTCCAATGGAGATGTCATTCTCGTTCACAGATCCTTCATTTTATTTTTTCAGACATGAACATCAATAATGAGTTCGGCTTCCTCGGATCACGATAATTAATAGCAATGCTTAAATAGCCTTGACTAGAGGGGCATCTTGATTTTCTCACCATGACTCCCCTACTTGCCTTATGGCAACCCCCTAACCTTATTCGACCCTGTCTGTTCTAATAAGGGTACAGACATGCAAAAAGCAGCGAGAACATAAACTGCAGAAAAAGATAAGTCAACCAAAGAAGGTAAAACACAATCCAATCAGTCGTCAATATGCATTGGCTTCAGCGCCCAATATTAGTACAAATTTGCTTCATACTTGCACACGTCCACACACGCATGTAAACATATATGTACAACAAGACGCTCGTCACGGCCAGATAATTGTGCGATTAAGCAACGCTGTGGATTGGTCAATGGGCGCTTGAAGCCAGACCGAAATGCAGCCGATTAAATCAAGTATGTGTCAAATATGTCAGAGTAAGGTTTTTAATAACTTTTAGAAAATTGTACAATTTTCCCTTATTTTTATGCAGAACGCAACTTGCCGGTTACAATGGCAACATAGGCTGCACGACACCGCATAAAATTTGTAGTTCTATCTATCTATCTATCTATCTATCTATCTATCTATCTATCTATCTATCTATCTATCTATCTATCTATCTATCTAGTTACCCACCGATACGTGTAATCTTCAGCGCTACCCACAGCAGTATTGTATACTCACTGTAGTTTATGTATTGAAAAAAATAGTCCTAATGTGTTTACCTATGTGCATTTATATTTACACTTATTTATTTAGGTGGCTTTTTGTTCAAATTAACTTACAAATGGGCAAGTGAAGGCATAGAAATCACTAAAGCTATATCACTAAGCTAGACGAAAAAGTCTACAAATTAACTAAAACAACGGCTTAGAATGGACTGAATTAGCATAAGCATTAACCAGAATGAGCTGATGTTTTCCCTCCACCATTGGCTATGAGTCTCCTTCATTTTTACTTGATCACGAATCATAGAAAACTTGTACCCTCAAGTAGATAATCGAAATGCTAATATGAGAATACCGTCACAAACCGCTGTGGAATACGGATAAACAAGGGCATCCCTAAATATGCTAAATTCGGAGTTACAGCCCCCAAACGCTAACATCTCATAAACCAACATTTAAAACGTTGATCAGGGAATACCCGACAAACAGACGTGGAGAAATGCTCCAGGGAGAATGGGGAAACCCCCTCCCACCGCTCTGGAATCGTCACGCTCCCGTTTCTTACCCACTCCCCAACACACACACATACACGCACACACTAAAATGTTAAAGTTATTACAGCAGGCAGATGCAGAGGGATGAAAATTGTTTTGCCACAGATCATTGGGGCTTTTTCTTATCGGTTAATGATGCTGGTTCGTTTAATAAACCATAGATAAAAAAGCCGTGTTTTCCCAGATCAGTTATTAAAAAAAAAAAACACGGACTGACATGTCTGTCATCCTTATGAAACGCCATGATTGTAAACAAAAAATGTAATTTAACCGAAAAGGTAAATTGGGTTAACCGAGTTTAGCAATGTATGCAAATGTGACTAAGAAAAAAGACGTGTAACGAACTATAGGTATTAAAATTATTACCTGCTTTCAAATAGGAATAAAGAAAGATAAAGAAACAGATACGGAGCTAAATAGGAGCTTTACCGTTTGTGATTGAGCCGTTGCCAGTGTCGCCCCATATTGACTGAAAGCTCTTATTCCTCACTGTATGATAGCTATTCGTATCTATCTATCTATCTATCTATCTATCTATCTATCTATCTATCTATCTATCTATCTATCTATCTATCTATCTATCTATCTATCTATCTATCTATCTATCTATCTATCTAACTAACTAACTAAGAGCCCTACTATGGAAACACAGTTCATTTTCATCTGTATGGTTGTTGTTTAGTCTGCCCATGTTCACATGAGTTTCCTTTCACAAATATTGTATATGCTGTTTGGTGAATCTTCCTTGGATGGGTTTTGTTCAATGTGTATAAGCATGTTTCATGATATTTTTTCCCTGCCTTACACCACACAACACATTCATCCATACATCTGTTATCAAGCCATTTTAAACAGATTTCAGGGTCACGTGAAGTAAGGCTTATTCTGGTGGCACTGGGTTCAGAAGCCAATCCATCCAAGAATACACTCTTGCACATAGCCATGTTCACTGATCTATGGCTAATTGTACCTAACTTGTAAAATGTAGGTATAAGGCAGGAAAACCAGAGCACCTGAAGAGAAATAATGTAGACACAATAAAAACATCTACTGTAAACTCCATGCAGTCAGTGTCTTATGTTTTAATCCTTCAATTCTTCTCCCATTTGTTTCCATTAAATACTTATAGATTACAATAGGTTCAAAAGTAAGAAAGGCAACCCTGACTTCAATTGCCTTCAGCACAATAATTTCCTGCCTGCTAACATTCATCTTCAAAATTCAGCATCTTACATCTATGATGATGTAAATTCCCACACCCAAGAATACTTACTTCTCATGTTTATCCCTTATTAATGATTTAGACACACAAGGACCTTTGCAGATAGCTTCCTTTCTTTCTATCCCATAATCCCCATTAATCAACTCTTGTTTAAGGCTCTGTTGAAATGATCACCCCAGGAACTCCATGTATCGGTTGGTACGGCATTACATTCAGCTTGTGCATGGGACATCCTTTTTTCTCAAATTTTCAGTTTTTCTAGATTTGTTTTTTTATGTTTTAACTCTTTTTCAAACTGAGCCATTTCTAATCCCCAGATCCTGACTACTGTGCATACATCCTTCAATTTGATGCTAGGACTTTTCTCAAAGCATCTCCCAATTTTTCAATATTTCTGTTATCTACCTTGAAATTGAGTTACTTGACCATTCACTTTGTTGTTCTTGTTTGCTTTATAAAACTGCTTTGTGACAGCAGTTACTGCACAAAATAGTTATATATACAGTTATAGTTATACTGGCACCCTGTGCTTTTCACAGATGAGAGCAGGTTCACCCTGAGCAAATGTGACAGACGTGAAAGGGTCTGGAGAAGCCATGGAGAATGTTATGCTGCCTGTAACGTCGTTCAGCATGACCAGTTTGGTAGTGGGTCAGTGATGGTCAGGGGAGGCAATATCCATGGAGGGACCTACATACCTCTACAGGCTAGACAACAGCACCTTCACTGCCTTTAGGTATTGGGATGAAATCCTTGGACCCAGTGTCAGACCCTATGCTGGTGCAGTGGGTCCTGGGTTCCTCCTGGTGCACGGCAATGGCCCAGCCTCATGTGACGAGAGTATGCGGGCAGTTCCTGGAGGATGAAGGAAGTGATACCATTGACTGGCCTCACACACTCATCTGACCTCAATCCAATAGAACACCTCTGGGACGTTATGTTTCGGTCTATCCAATGCCGGCAGGTTGCACCTCAGACCGTACAGGAGCTCAGTGTTGTAGGATTTCTTTCCCATTGAGATCTGATATGTTTTCAAAGTTCCTTTAATTTTTTTCATAAGTTTATATATATATATATATATGTATGGTTGAAATAGTTTTTACTGTCAAATAATGCAAAGAGTACACGACACATGTTTCACCCTAATTCTGGGCTCATCAGGCGTACACACTCACTGCACTCCCTCTTGGGAGTCGAACCTTGGGCGTCATCGTCAGGGGCGAAGCCTCTCATTACCTGGTAGGTAACCACCCATACAGTCAGATTGTGATTCAGACTACGAATGCCTTGAATATCTATCTATATATATATATATATACACACACTTCTTTCTGTCTGACATGTTCAAGCCATGTATTCTTTTTATTTCAGTATTTCCTTTAGGCTATGCTGTGCAGTGTATCTTTGTGTTCTGTCACAAAAACAGACAAATGAGTCTTGCTTTTCCCAAATACTGCCTGACGTGCTTGCGTCTCTTAGCATTCATTTTACCACCTCCATGTTACATGTCTATATCCATAACCTATCTTTGTTGCATTCAAGCATCAGTGGATTGCAGGCAGTGGAATTAGTGGCTAAGGCACTGTATGGACTGTAAACTATGATGCCATCCTTTGATTCTCCACTGTTCAGATGTCACATAAGCTGCCAGTGCTTACTGTACAGTGTAATTTTTAAAAGACTGCTCTGTGTCCATGTGTCATTATAACATGTACTAGTAATCAGGTAAACCATAAATTAATTTTGTCTAGCATTTATTCAACAACAAAGTTGATTGTTATTCTCTTTGTTAAGTTTTCAATATTCTTTAGAGGAGGTGAACAGGGATATGTTGATATATATTTCATAGATGAGATTGCTGACCATTTGATTTACTTTTTAGAGAATCATTTAAAGACATTGTTACTTTGAGGTCAGGATTTTCGGCTGCTTAGATGAATCAGTCATGTGGTGTATGTACAATATTCATTTCATTCTGCTCATTTCGCAAAGCTGTCTAGTTTAATTTTAAAATGGTGCCAGTGTCATCATATGCTGACTTGCATCTGCTCAGTCGCATGTTCCTGTGATGCCTGCTGATGACATAAGCACATCGCCTGATGTCCAGAATATGAATAAATCAACAGTATGAATAAATGTAATAATGAATTGTATACTTGGCAGAAGTTTCACTTTAAATGTAATATTTCTTGTCATCTTAAATTAGAAAATCATGTTTTTCTTGTTCTGACTCTTTGTAATGGCTATTCTTTACGTGAGACCTTGACAGTTTTTGAAAAGCATCTGGATGGCATATTGGGAAAGTTTACCAACCAACATGTTAATGGACAGAATGGATTCTTTTTGTCTGTGAAACTTGTTATAATTTTATGCCTTCTGGCAAACACTTTTTGATACGGGTGACTGGAGTATTATAAAAACTGGATACGATTCATATGTGACTGCAACACTTTAATGTTTTCTTGCATTTTACCAAAACGACATTAGCTGGGCTGAGTAGGTTTTAAAGGCCACCAATTTAATTTCACTGAAAAGGTCATCTGAGTATGTACCATACATTAAATATTTCTGTACCATTTTGCTTGAGTTTTACCTTTAGGCTCATCATTCCTCAAAATGCTGCCATTTTTGCAGGTGACTGATGATTTCAGAAATGATCAGTGGCGTCATTCCCTTGTTCTGTTAGCAATTGTGCAGCCTGAATTTGAAAAGGAAGCCAGAAGTAATTTCCATGTCTCATAAATCAGTTTAACATATGGAATGGATGGTTAACACCGGGTTGCTCTAAAGCAAATATATTAATTTTTTGTTGTCTACCCTGTAGTTTGGGTGTTGATCACTTTAATATTTTTGTACATGTATCCAGTGGCAGTTTGCAATACATTTAAATTGGTTTTGGGGGCTTCTGGTGTCAATTGGTGTCTCTAATGTGGTATAACAGAGTATCCTGTGATCATATGGCCCCCATCCCACCTTGCATCCATTGCTGTTGAGATAGCCTCTGCCTCCCTTTCCCATTGACCAGTACTGAGTCAAGACACTTTACCTTTGAACGTCATTTATGTGTGATCCAGTGTAGCTTCATGACCAAGTGATGTCAAACCTTCCTTTTGCTATTGCTAATAGTATTATCAGCACAACACATATACTGTATTGTCATGTGCAGAAAGAGATGTTCACCTTTGTTTGTGATCTCATTTTAATCAGTTTGAATTTTAAAAAAGTAGAATGATTAACATTCTGCTTAGCTTTCTTCACAATCTCTGAGGAGTTGGCACATTTTCCCTTGTGTTTTCTCTGCGTACTTTGGTTTTCCTTTTTCTCATCAAAGTTGTACATTTCAAAGTATCTGGTGATTCAAATCAAGTGACTATGTGCACCTAGTGTGCTTTGTAATGGACTGCTGTCTGATTCAAGGTTGGTCTGTGCCTAGTACAGATGGTCTATAGATTCATTCAGACTCTGAAATTCATTGTCAGGATTGTTAAAGTAATGTTCTATTTATTATTTTTATTTTTTTCCAGAATGGCAGTTATGTCATGATTTGCTTCATTTTGTTTTTGGGATGTGCATTAAAACTCTTGTGCGTCTCTAGGTATGTGGTGCATATGATGTTTTCCATGGGATATCGTTGCAGCTATAAGATTACTTCATTGTTTTAAAGGAAAACTCCACCCAAAAATGCTACATTTTTTATCTGTTACTTACCTCATGTTGTTGTAAAGATGGCTCAGAAAAACTTTAAATTTCATGTTTAAATGGAGAACCGAGATCACAGAATTACTGATATACAATGGGATTCAATGGGGATTCAGGCAAAACAACATGAAGCATTATCAGATGTCGATACATGTTGCATGGTGCTGTCGTATGCGCACAATATCACAAACATATGTATTTTGGCTAAAGTTTTATTTAATAAAATTCCAAACAATTGAATTTTGCAAAAATAAAGGGAAGGATTTGAGGGAGACTTAGTTTTTGAGCAAATTAATGAGGTACTGAATGTGGTTTAGTTGTAGCTGTGTTTATGGACTTCAGGCTTTATGTTACCTTATGAACTGTAGTTATCGAGATCTGATTTTAAATTGCTAGCTTTTGCTTCCCCTGAAGATCATACTAATATGCCCTTAAAATAACAAGATCACCTCCATAATCCTTAAGTATTGTTTGTGAGTACTTGCATGAAAGGTTCTTGACAGTCCCTGTCATGTTGTAGTAAGAAAATTGCCTCTGGCTCTGCCATTTTTACTCTTTTTTATGTCTCCAGCCCCTATATCATGTGGCAAAAGCATAGGTAATATTGCCATGCCGCATACATGGATAGGAGAGGCTTGAGGTAAAAGGTTTGAAAAAAAGGAATGGCTAACAGGTGTAGCCCCATGAACATTTCTAACAGTCACAACATGGATAAATGAATGCTGGATAAATGGAAAGATCATATCTACTGTGCTGCTTTGTATAGCAGACCACAACTTTTAATTCCATGTGTCTGTCATAAGCCTTCGGCCTTTAGTGTTAATTGTTTGATGCTTTTTTGGGTTTTATTCATATCGCAATGATATTTTTGATTTTTTCCACAGGTGCAGACATTTTGTTCATAGTTGGTCATCTTGCACTCTGAATTTAGTTCAGTTTTTGAACCCCTGGCTTTCTCCTTTTGCATTTTAGTTATGGTCACTTGGTTTAATTGCCATCCCATTAATAGATTCTGGCCTGTGTGAATGATTATTCTTTCGAAATTGCTTCTCAAATTTCTCTTCTCCTGATCCATATAATTATTTGTCCTTTGGACACACCACGTTTCATTTTTGCCCCTGACAGTAGTTTATAAAAGGTACAATATCTGTTTCAACAACATAGTTGGTCACTTAGTCATAACATTCAGTGGCATCACTGCAACACAAATGAGCTGTTCTCCAATTTTAAATGAACATCTTTTTGGTTTTTGTCAATGTTCTTCTGTTTGATTTGAATGTTTATTTATTGGGCTTTAATTTTAAATGGTTTGGGGAACATTAAATTCAACAAGAATTTATTTGTATGTAGTGCCCCTCACATTATTACATGGCTCAGACTATTGAATTGTAATACTATCAATTAATATTGAAGAGCAAACTTAACCTAAAGTATCAAGTAACAGTTTTATAGTACAAAGAAAGGGATAGGTTGTAACAGTGAGGAGGACAACACAATCTCCTGGATGAAACAAATCCTGAGGGATAACGTCCTCTGAGAAATTACAGTTTTTAAGTAAGGTAACACAGCAAGTGGGACATCCTTCACAAAAGTTTGCCCAGAGAAGTGTAAAGAACTGTGGTGGCGTTATGTGGAGCTACAGAGCTGGGCCAAGTTTAAGAATCACACCATGGTCATGATGCTGTTGGGACAAGTCCTCTTGGAGACGTCGCTTAGCAATAGTGGAAAAAATGAGGAAACTGTTTTTAGAGTCAGTAGGTTTGATAACTTTGACCACTTTAGAATGGGGAAAGCAGAAAAGCTACAAACTCATCTCCCTGCCTGATAAGCTATCTCTGGCTAGATTTGTGAATTCACTAATCTAAAGTTATTAGCTCAGTTCTCTAATTCTTCCCCAGTGCAGTCCACGATCAACATAACCTGAATTGTGTTTTCACTTAAATAAAATTAAGTTATGTATTTGAATGTAGTCTTATTTTATCATGGTACCAGAGAGCAGTGAAGTGTTATATATTGTTTAACATGCAAGTAAGAATTTTCATGTACTCTACTCATATAATAATCTTATTACTACTACTACCGCTTCCTCTCTTACATCAATTTCTGCTATCATTACTACTATTACTACTACTATTATAATATGGAAAAGATTAACTTAGTGGAAAACTCCCTCATAGTTTTGCCAAAGAGCAGTACATTCCATTTAGTCAGCTACATTTTTACATTGATTTAATACTTTAATACTTTAGTTTATGTATTTTTGAAGTATCTAGAATGTGTTTGTGATAGCCTGTGGTTTAAAGTTTTATTTGATAGGCCTTAATTAAAAAAAATCCAGCTGGAAATTTGATACAAATTTTTCCAAGAAAGCTAAAACTCAAAATATTTTAGACCGTGGCTGCTAGGCCATTTTTGCTGCCTAATTAAACAGGTTCTGTTTACGAAAGGTTATCCCTTCCAGCCCAATGCCATCTCTTAATCCATGGAGTGCCTCACATTTCTTTGAAGAAATCTTCTTGATTCTGTCTTTTGCCTGTCAGTTTAAAATTTGTGAAACTCAGCAAAGCAATGAATTACTGACTAGACATATTGGTCTACAAGAGTACCTTTACCAGCTTGAATTGCTGTTGTCAGTATTTGTTTTCCAGATGGCTTTCATACAACAATTATTTAACAGCAGGCAGACTCAAACATGGGTGACAAAGAATGAGTGTCTCTTTAACACGATTGAAGGCTACCATATAAAAAACATTTATACAGACAAATTCTTAATAGAACATGTTTGTATGGGAGAATTCAGGAGCGGAATTCAGTGGATGTCAGTAAAACATGCACTGTGGAGTCATTCAGTATCTTCAGTCAGAGCAATCGGGAAGTCAAACAAGTTCTTTATTTTATATTTTCTTTAGAAACACTCAGCAAATCAAAACGTACCATTATTTTCACTCATCTGTCCATTTTCTATATTTCTATACACCATGAGGCAGGAATCAGCTACAGACTGTGAAGTGAAATCAAATAAAGTATGCACGTATAAACCAGTCTACCTAAGTGCAAGTCAATGAATTGTAAGAGTAAATTAGATGCCCCACAGGAAGAATATGCATTTCCACACTGAAGGTGCCTTCAACATCACAATTAGGCAATAGTTTTCAGTTTTCTTTTCCTTTTTTTTTGGTTGAATTAATACCTTTCATGATAGAATCCCAATTTAAAACTGCTTTACACAATAAACATAAGGCAGAACTCAAAGCATAATGAAGCAATTTAATACCACAAAAGCAGCTGCTTCTCTATTCCTATCTGGACCCTTGTCTAGCCGGTGCTGTGAGTTGCCCCCATGTCCAGAACAGTGTTACCAAAAAGCACTTTCTTCTTTAACTGTTGTCTCTATAGTACTCTTCCTAGATTAAGGTTATTATTGTTAATGAAAACTACAACTAAAATCACAAACAAGTTATTCTTTTAATCAAAGTCAAAGCAAAGTAAACAAAAAATAAAACCAAACCAAAATTAAAACAACATTATTGAAAAACTGAAATAAAATAAAAATTGGGAATAAAAATCTGTCGCTTCTATTGTGTATATAAACCACTTGCTACCTTTGTCAGTCCATCTTTTTTTCCACTAATTGATGATGGACTTTGTAGCTATGGAACCCAATGAGCAGGTGTCAGGTAGCTAGGAAGAACACATTTTTGACCAAAGACATAAAGCAAAAAAATTAACTGGAAAGATTTGTGTGGGAAAACTCTGAGAATGGCACAGACAGCAAAAAGAGCAAGTGCTCAATCCATGTACATGGAGGTCAGGTTTGTGGTGCTAATTGAAAGAACCTGATAAACAGAAAAATACACTTACAGTGCTTGCAAAAAGATGTCTGTAAAGAGGGGGGAGAATTGTGACACAAATGTAAAAGGTAGAAACTCAGAGTTGTCAGCTCTGGGGTTTTCACCCTAGCCTTAGATTTTTGGTGTGAAGACGGTTGGACAGACATGCCCAAGAATCTTCAGGAGCATTAAGTGCTTCCACCCAGGCAGCTTCTCTTTCTCAAACATACAAATGTCCCTTTGACAAAAACAGGCCATTCAGTTCAACAAGCTCATAAATCCTGTGCTCTTTGATTCTCCCAAATAGCATTGCTTTCAAATTTGAATGTACCTAAAGTCCTACTCTTTACCACACTACTTCATTATTATTCTGTCTATTTATGGTTCGTTATGTGAGGAAAGCCTTAAATTTGCATGAAATGTACCCTTAAAAGCTGTGTCCCTGTGCTATTTTAAAGTACCAGTAGGGATTTTATGTACTAATTCCCATCACAGTCATGTCACCTCTTAATGTCTGTTTGCTTGAGCTGAAAAGTTTTGACCACTTCAATCTTTCATCATAGCTCAAACCTCCCAGTCCCAAAATCAGCCTAGTCAGTCTCCTCTGGATGTCTTCTAAAACTGATATGTCTTTTTTGTCCCTCTGTTGGACTTCTGTTGACCTGGTGCTAACCTTCTACCCCTGCCACCCCCTCCCAAAACACACCCAGCACATTTTTCTTGACCCCTCAAATACATAATTAATTTTTCATTGTGACATGACATGAGTGGAATTTCTAAGAAACTATATTCACACATCTTTGAGCTTTATGTACTCAGGCCATAGTTGCAAGGGTTAGAGTCCATTACAGCAGCATAGGATGCAAGGCAAGAATCAACTGGAGCACAAGTTCTTCTGAGGTTATACATATATGCAAAAGAGATCTAATAAGCTCCAGCCGTTAATCTAAGGGTAACATCTTTGGTAGGAAAGTGACTGCCTAGAAAATAAACAACACAGACGTGGAAAGAACATGCAAATGCAAATCAGAAAAGAACCTGAAGGATTCCATTAATTTATATTTAATTTATTTAGGGCGGCACGGTGGCGCAGTGGTAGCACTGCTGCCTCACAGTTAGGAGACCTGGGTTCGCTTCCCGGGTCCTCCCTGCGTGGAGTTTGCATGTTCTCCCCGTGTCTGCGTGGGTTTCCTCCGGGCGCTCCGATTTCCTCCCACAATCCAAAGACATGCAGGTTAGGTGTATTGGCGATTCTAAATTGGCCATAGTTTGTGCTGGGTGTGTTGTGTGTGTCCTGCAGTGGGTTGGCACCCTGCTCAGGTCTGGTTCGTGCCCTGTGTTGGCTGGGATTGGCTCCAGCAGACCCCCGTGACCCTGTATTTGGATTCAGCGGGTTGGAAAATGGATGGATGGATATATATATATATATATATATATATATATCTATATAATTATATATATATATGCCCTGCGGTGGGCTGGTGCCCTGCCTGGGGTTTGTTTCCTGCCTTGTGCCCTGTGGGTTGGATAATGGATATATATATATATATATATATATATATATATATATATAATATTTATTTAAAAGATGCATTTTGAGAGTAGAACACATAATATTAATATTGCAAATGTCATTAACAATAGAAAAAACACATTTTATTAATTTTATTTAAAAAAAACAGATTATTTCTTAATATTGACGGACTTACTGCAAAGTATCAGTCGATTTGACAAGATAACTAACTCACAAGTATAAAAAGAAGAGAAAGACTGTGATTCAGATGAGTCATCTGCTGACACAATCACACATTCATTCCTTTACTTTGAAAATGTGTAAGAGCATCTTGTATCACTCTCTGACAGGGCGTTACCATGGTGACATCACTTGGCCAGGTGTGCAGCACATTCGTTCTTGGGCTGTGTCACACTCCAGCCTGGTGAAGCTAGACCTTGACATGCTAAAAGTCCTTGTCTTTTCATGTCTCACATCTGAATACAGGACCGTTTGTATGATAACCTTGTACTTAGGCCTCCTGCATCTATGACGTTTAGTGAGGCACTGACAGCAAACATATCTTATAGATGGGGCACAAGACATCTGTAGGAGGTCATAAGAGCTTTGTTGTACAGTGTATCATATCAAATTCAATTAAGAACAGATTTCAATGCATCCCCCTTTTTAAGCATTCACAATGAGTATAAGCTGCACAGAAGAAGCTTTCTTCTTTGTGGCTTCCTCTGTTTCTGTATGAATCTGGCTACACAGTGGTGGGAGGGGGTAGGTTTCCCTAGCTGACTTACATTTTCTTTTCTCTTTTAATGTCAAAAATCTTTGCAAAGCACTACTGTCCCGTTTCCTTCCCTTAAAAAGAAAGGAGAAAAAAGTTCTACTGGTGCTCAATGTATCCCTACTGTGCCAATATGAAGGCATCCTGCTTACTTTGAGGAAGGAATGTCAGCTGAGGCACATATTTGAAGTTTTAGATGGAAATGCTCTCAGTAACAGGCATGACTTTCCTTCTGTCAGAGCATATTACATCACCCCTCTCTGAACAAGATCTCACGATTAGCCAAAGGTAATTTCAGAGATGATTTTATTTCTTGTTATTTGTATTCTATGATAGATAGATAGATAGATAGATAGATAGATATCTTTGGAAAACCAATTAATAATAAAGCAGTCAGGTAAATAGAAAAGAAGAAAGGATATGGGTGGCAACTTTTGGTTATTCTAGGAGATGTCAGTGTCATAATGATATGGGGGCATAGGTAGTTCATAAATCCACAGAAAATGCAAAAAATAGTAAAACATTTCTAGTTGGAATATCTAAAGATAGATAGATAGATAGATAGATAGATAGATAGATAGATAGATAGATAGATAGATAGACGGGCGGCACGGTGGCGCAGTGGGTAGCGCTGCCGCCTCGCAGTGACGAGACCCGGGTTCGCTTCCCTTGCATGTTCTCCCCGTGTCTGTGTGGGTTTCCTCCGGGTACTCCGGTTTCCTCCCACAGTCCAAAGACATGCTGGTTGGGTGCATTGGCGATTCTAAATTGTCCCTGGTGTGTGTGTGTGTGTGTGTGCCCTGCGGTGGGCTGGCACCCTGCCCAGGGTTTGTTCCCTGCCTTGTGCCCTGTGTTGGCTGGGATTGGCTCCAGTGGACCTCCGTGACCCTGTAGTTAAGATATAGCGGGATGGATGGATGGATAGATAGAAAGAGCTAACTACAGTATACTGTGTATGTTTAATGGTAGGAGAAGAGAGAGATCAGATGAGAAAGCCACACAATTAACAGAAGAGGTCCTGGACATGCCATCCTCTACCTTGGTCACGTCCTGCTAGCATGACAACTTTTCATAGTAGATTTAGGAAAGAACCATTAATAAGCACCTAATATTAATGTCATGCTGAAAAAGCAGCACCTCCTACTGCTCAGTGAATTGTATATGCATCCATCAAATTTCTGAACCCTTAAAAATTTGCATTACCTCTTTTGTGGCAACGCAGGGTCCCACTCTGAAATGGATGCACATTTGGACATGTATGCACATCTAAACACACACAGACATTCCGTTCGAAGATCTTATGCATACCTTTGCCAAGGGGGAAAAAACAGAAAAAGTCAAATAGACTAATAAAGAGCAGACCAATTTCTCCATGTCTGTAACCAACTAAAGTACCTAACCCAGGTATTTCCCTGACGCTCTGAAACAACAGTATTATCCACAGAGGACCTGTGCTATTATGCTGCCCACATATTAAACATTGCTTAAGAATTTATGGTGTAGTGGGAAGATTGCCAGTTATTAGTCCACCAGCGGTGTTTCCAGCAGCAGCCTAAATTTCCCTGAAGTCTCTCATGTAAATATTGATTGAACTCATAATATTCAAGTAAAAAATATTACATTTCTCTGGATGCTTGTTCTATATTTTCCTATTATGGCTAAAAGTAGAAAAACTAAAAAAGCACCCTTTAGAATTATGGATTGTATTAAATAATTTTACATTTTACATCTACAGAAAAGATTCCAGCCCAATACATGGAGCTTATCACACAAGGTTTGCAAGTGTAGTTCAAGATGCTGATGCCTCACTATGATTCTGTGTGTCCCTTTCACATCACAGATACAAATGATGACCATTTATATGATCTGATGGAGGTTTTATCAGTAGCTGACTGTTCTTGGTGGTGATTTATTTAATATGTTTTTGTTTTTCCTACATTATGCTTGCTGTTACACAGAATATGGTGCCTTGGCACATCTCATTAAAGTTTTACCTTTGATTACTCTGTGTGTATAACTATAATTAGTGTTTTTAAGAAGTAACAGAGAAGCCTTTATTTTGTATGTGAACCGTAAAAATAGAGATGAAGCTAAGGAAGCAATCTACTAACAGCAGCGGTAGTCATTTGACAGTGATAAAGCGCACTTGGGTAGAAATCTATAGAATTAGTTAATGTAGTAGTGTTTTAATACACACTAATTGTGTTTTACTTGTTTATTGCTTTGCCGTTTCAATGTAAGAATCTAGGGCTTCCAAACAGCCAATAAAGCTTACTTTCCTGTTCTTCTCATTATATGGTTTCTCTGGAGTTTTCTTATAATTTGGCTGGCATTGCCTCACCATGCTGCTCTTGATCCTAAACTAAGCACACGTCATTTATATTTATATTAGGTGGATGCTCAACTGTAGAGCTACTACAATGTACATTTAGTATAAGATTAACACCTTTGAAATGCAAGTAAGGATACCTTTCAAAAAGAAAGAATCTGCTGCTAAAAATAAGCTTCTGCATCCCATTAGAAAAAAAGATTAAACCCGAGTTAAAAGGTATTCTCTCTTTTCTTCTAAAATAAAGTGCCATAATATTGCTCAAGTCTGTTCTCACTCTGCACACTCAGGTTTTGATGATTTTAAAAAAGCCTGTCAAAAAAGAGCTGTCACATGAAATACATAAAGAGAAACCTTTCTTTCTATTTTTCTTTCCTTTTCTTTATAATGGCTAAATATTTTTTTTACTATTTGCTATCAAATATAGTATAATATAAGGCCCAGGTTCTGTTCTGAATAAATCCATATCTGAGAGGACTTGGTATATTTTTTCTTTGTCTGTATGGCCTTTCCAAGGTACATGTGTAAAGGAATTTGGATTAATTAGGTTCATTGTTTTTTGTTTTGACCTGGCATGAGTGAGAGTGGGTATAAGAGTGAGTGCTTGTGCTTGGCAAAAGAACTGGCATCCTGGTCATGCCTGATTCCAACCTACCTGTGGGAGCTGCTAGGATTTTGTGTAGTTTCCTGTAATCCTGGATTGGATAATTCAGTTAGATAATAAATAATATATTCATTCACTCACACACTACTTATCCTGGAAATATTACGAGGTCAACAGCAATAGTCTTTTCCAGGCCACCTGAGAAATATAAGCCCTCGAGCATATCTTGGGTTTGTTCTTGGGTCTTCATACAATGAGCTAAAACCAGTTCATCTCCCAAGGGACATGACTCCAGGAGCATCGATCTACTATATGGCTAAACCAAGCTCCAGGCTTGAAGATGCTATTCACTGGAGAGTGTGTGATGATCAAATGACACACATACCATCATCATGTGCAGACATCACCTGCAAAGTAACATGATATAATACATTAGGCCATTTTCTAAGCCTGGCTAATTCTAAGCAGAGTCGTGGGGGGCTGGAGCTTGTCCCAGCAAGAATAGGACTCAAGGCAGGATCATTCCCTGAACAGGGCACCGGTCAATTAGAGGGTGAACACACACACATATGCACATATCACACACCCATTAGGGCCAATTTAATGTCACCAGTCCACCTAACCATCTTAGTTCCTGGGAGGAAAGTCATGCAGACATGAAGAGAACATGCAAGCACCATGTAGGACACAAACTCAACCACTGCACCACCATGCTGCCAATAATATAATATAATATAATATAATATAATATAATATAATATAATATAATATAATATAATATAATATAATATAATATAATATAATAACCATCCATCCATTTTCCAACCCACTGAATCCGAACACAGGGTCACGGGGGTCTGCTGGAGCCAATCCCAGCCAACACAGGGCACAAGGCAGGAACCAATCCTGGGCAGGGTGCTAACACACACAACCACACCCACACACCAAGCACACACTAGGGCCAATTTAATAATATAATATAATATAATATAATATAATATAATATAATATAATATAATATAATGCCTCGCGGTGGGTTGACGCCCTGCCCAGGGTTTGTTTCCTGCCTTGTGCCCTGTGTTGACTGGGATTGGCTCCAGCAGACCCCCGTGACCCTGTGTTAGGATATAGCAGGTTGGATAATGGATGGATGGATAATATAATATAATATAATATAATATAATATAATATAATATAATATAATATAATATAATGTAGGGCAAATTATAATTAATTAGGGCAAATCCATCAAGTACAAAAAATAAGATTTGATCTCATCTGATAAAATGTGGTGTGTACTAAGGGAGATCATGATGTCTGTTGGTGTCAGAAGCAAGAGTGTCCTCTACTGAGGACAACTAATTGCTTTAATTAGGGACTCCATGAATTCTAAATATGTCTGCTAATTATAAAATGGTTGATTTTACTCATCATTTGCTTCAATGTTAATTCCATTGGAGTTCTCCGGTACTAGAAATTATTGTTTTTTCTTGAAGGACAGAAACTAGATCCCCAGTATGTGGTGGGTCAATATTTTGTTGTTTTTGGTTGCTTGCCCTTCTGTTTTTAAGGATTGAGTAGAATTCTCGTTATTTGAAATGGCAAATCAAATTGACATAACAATGAAATAGTAAGATAAGATTGTGTCCTAAGGCCATCATTTTTGAGTTTAGAAGTTCAATACCTTTAGTAACTGGATTTCTGTTTTTCAGTATAAAATTATTATATCAGTCTTGGTCATTTGAAACTAGAACTGGAATAATATGTTTGGATCTAAAGTTCAGCTGCTTATTCTGTTTGAAATTTTCTTTTTAAATGGAAGGAAACATGGGTAGGTGGATGAAAGGTCGATGTTTGGAGACAGCTTGATCAATGTATGTCACAGTTGGAGGAAGCTGAATACATAGAATTCCATGATTAAACACTAAACTGTCCTTTCTTTCATATTCGTTTGTACATGCATAGAGATCTCATACTGAAGACAGAATTTATAAACCTTAGCTTGTTTGTTGTATGAGATACACAAGTACACATGTGAGTGGGAAAAGAGAGTTGTCAAAATAAAAAAAAAACTCTGTTGTTGCATTAGAGCTTAGTTGGCACATAAACGTCACAATACCATATAAAAAAATACAGATTCACCAGCCAAGCCACCATTCCTTTCCATTCTGTACTGGGTGTTACATGACAACAGTTTCTTTGCCTTTGTGTAAAGAAGTGCTCAGTGCTGCAGTCTTGAAGCCAGTGCTACAGGTATTTTAAATAAACACAGAGTCTAGAACAGAGATGCAGTACCATAACATTATTAAACCTGCTTAATCCTCGGGCCAAAGCTTATCCCAGCAGCACTCAGTGCTGGATGGTGTGCCAGTCCATGTCTCATTTACACACACCCACATGGAGCCAACTTAGAATCACCCGTCACCCTATTATATGTGTCTTTAGACATGTGAAATAAAACTGAGTCCCTTGAGAGGTACAATGCAGACATTAGTAGATTATGCCAACTTTACATGGACAACAAGAGGAAGAAGAATTCAAGGCCAGGACACCGGATCCATGAAGGGACTATATTGCCTTAGAATTAAAATGTTTAGCCTTATAGTTTTAGGACCTTCAGCAAAGGTAATAACTTGACAATTACTGAACCCCGTAATGTGAGAATTCACGTTAGAAGATCAGACCACTGTTGTCATCACTGTATTAGAATTTTATTGGCAACATGGAATGGGCTATTTGAAATGACTGAAGAAATAAGGTTCAAGTTGAAAGTCGACTTCCAAGTTCAACTTTACTCTTACACGTACAGAGTTCAGTTAATTGTACAGTAAAACAATTAAGTGGCATGAACTTTGTCTCCCCTGCTTAGAATACCATATCTGTTTTTTGGTGGCAATGGCTATCTCATCACACTCACAGTTGCTATTGTTCATTTCAAGTCTCGACTTTAAATAGTTAGGCCCACCAGTATTAAAAGAGGTTGCCTGCCACGTTTGCAGTCCTAAGAGGATAGGAGCACATGCTGATACAACACATTGCTGCACCCACCTCATGACAAATCAATTTAGGATACCCGGATTAGGGTCCGAGTGCAGCCATGCAATGGGTGAGTCCTACAGACACCAGTAAAGTGTGAATTATTCCAAAGAAGTGGAGAAAGAAAGAGAAAAGTACATAAACAGTTGCAGCCTTAAGGAAAGAACACAGTAAAAAGACTATAAATACTGGAAACAGAAAGCAGAAGAGTAGATTATAAGAATTCATATGTGGTTTTTATTTGGAATCCATAGTACTGCATACCGCTTGATATGATTAGCTTCATTTCTTTATTTCTTTCTTTATTCCTCTCTCTCTTTCTATCTGGCTCTCTCTTTCACTCCTTTTGATCCAAGAACTCCTCCATATTGGCTAAGGTACACCAAACTGTGTGAAATATATGGTGACCACACTGATTTGAGACTACTCATGGGAATTATTGTTCATTTTTAACTTTACGGCTTTCTTCCTCTGCTGTTGTTTCCTTTGTAAAATGCCCACATGCAGTTGGATGGAGTATAAATCACCACAGAAAAGTAATCCATTGTCACACCATCAAAATTGTCAGTTAGGGGCAAGGACAACCATTTCCAAAGCTTAGTATCAGCATAGAGTGAATAATCAGTATGTAGCTTCCTGGGAATTTTTAGGTAGCCAGAAAAAATATAGTGCCACCAGAATTAGAAGGAAGAAAAAATACTTAATTAAATTTAGGGATTTATTTTATATTCTTTCAAAACTTGATTGCCTGCACGTTCCCTTGCTACCAGGATTAAAGCTGTCATAGTGTGCGGCCTTATAAAAATGTAAAAATTTCCATAAATTCTGTACCTGTGGAAACTGTTAGATTAGAGGATTACAAAGCCAGCTGGTACATATTGGGGTGATTTTGTGCAGAACTCATATGAAGTCATATGGGGTGGAATAGCCATACATGGCGTAGGCTCAACTCAGTATTGAACTGAAGGGCTGCACTCAGTGTAGTCTTCAGCTTCCCAGTATGACTGCTCTAAATTATCTCAGTAAACATCCATTTTAGCAAATAAACTAAATAAATTTAGATTGCCCTAC
Organism: Polypterus senegalus; assembly: GCF_016835505.1. Lineage (NCBI taxonomy): Eukaryota > Metazoa > Chordata > Cladistia > Polypteriformes > Polypteridae > Polypterus > Polypterus senegalus. The sequence goes on along the minus strand of NC_053163.1, from coordinate 70,295,333 downwards.
TTTGACCTTTATCGATGTCAGGAATCAGTTTTAGTATATACTGTATCCTGGGTTGGAGATACAGTATGTATCTGTCTCTTAGACACTATAAATATCAAATCGAATTAATGTATTCAGAAATTGACTTTATCTACTGTATATCGTATTTCACTTCATCTATTCAGATTTCACTTCTCCATGACCCTGAACTGGATTACTCTGTTTCAGAAATAGATGGATGGATTTCACTCAATACTTTATGTATCAGATGTGACTCCATTAACATTGAAATATATTAAGTTACACTCTCCAACACCACCTAATATATACTGACAGAATAAAGAAATGCAACACTTCTTATTGAACTGAAATTTTACATTTCATTGAGGAAATAACAATAAACAAATGAAAATTATAGGAAAACTAAAGCACACAACAATAATAATAACTGCAGACATTAACAAAGGACACCATGAAGTTCTTCTGGTGGGACAGACTCTTGCTTGGAATAAGCTACCAAGTAGTGTGGTAGACAGTAAGACTTTAGGAACTTTTAAAACTCGACTTGATGTTTTTTTGGAAGAAATGAGTGGATAGGACTGGCAAGCTTTGTTGGGCTGAATGGCCTTTTCTCGTCTAGATTGTTCTAATGTTCTTGATACCTCTGGTGTACAGAGCCTGTTCAGCACTATTCTGATGTATCGAGTCTCAAGAGCATCACATTTTCGATGGTCAAACTATCCTTACCTATAGTTGGGACGCAGGGCAGTGGCCTAATTTACAGTGTCTGAAAACACAAGAGCATGACATGGCTGACTGTGACATACCAATGTCCCTTTCCCTTGTTTCTGGTGGCATTTGAGGCTTTATAGAATGCAGATAAAACCAACTAAGTGTGGTCTTTGTCTTGTTGTGACTTCTTAAAAGTAATCTCATTAGGCAATTTACCACTTGGACCCCATTGGATAAAAGTTCATTTGGGCAAGCTGTATTGATAGTGAAGGGGGTAAACAACAAAACAACATTTTGTAAAGGAAGCCCCACATTTCTACTTTTTCCTTAAGTATATTATATTTTAGTATCTTCATCTTTTGGAGCACAGTTTTGTTAGCTTTAAGCTCTTACACCATTTGTCCAAAAATGTCTTCTGATACTGTAGTGGGAGCTCATATTTACATTATATGGTGCTGATGCATGGAAGCACCCCTAGATATTTTCCATTTTCAGCCATAGTCTTACTTACTAGTTAGCTGCAAAAAGAGACTCCCAGGGAAGAATAACTGGGGTCTTACTGGAAGGCTGATCTCATATTGTTGGGCTTCCATTGTTTCCAAAACTACATCGATTCTGTTATTAAAGGACTTTACAGTCAGTTTTAAAGTTAAATTCTGACATCATAAAGCAGACACACTGTTTCAGGTCGTTCAATAACAGTTTTTGTAGGAATTTAAATTACAACAGAATGATTTTCCTCCAAGACCTAAAGATTTTGCATGTGTTTTTTGAATGGCAAGGATTTTTTATTTCTTCAAATGTTAGCTTTCACTTTGCCTTTTTCAATATAAAAAAGATGGAAGTCCAACTAAAAGAGGTTACATTTTAGGGTGTGGAGTGTAGATGGGTGCAGAACTGGCTAAAACACTGGAAGCAAATAGTTATGGTGTGAGGAACCTTATCAAAATTGGATGAGGTTAAGAGTGGTGTACCACAGGTGTCAGTGCTGAGGCCACAGCAATTTTTAAGATATTTAAATTATTTGATTAGAAATATAAATAGCAAGCTGATTAAGTTTGCTGCTGATACCAAGCTAGGGGGATTGGCAGATAATCGAAAAAATGTTGAATGATTACAGAGGAACTTGGACAGCATACAGACTTGGGCAGATTTGTAGCAGATAACATTTAATGTAAGTAAATGTAAAATACTAGATTTCTGAAGTAAAAATGTTAGGCTTGAATACACAATGAGAGGTCTGAAAATTGAAAGTTCACCTAATGAAAAGGATTTAAAAGTCATAGCAGACTCAACACTATCAACTGACAGTGTTCAGAAGCCATTAAGAAGGCTAAACGAATGTTAGGTTATATAGCACTCTGATGTGTACAGTACAAGTCCAAGGAGGTTATACTCAAGCTTTATAATGCACTGGTGAGGCCTTATCTGGAGTACTGTGTCCAGTTTTGGTCTCCAGGCTACAAAAAAGATATAGCAGCACTAGAAAAAGTCCAGAGAAGAGCAAGTAAGCTGATTCTAGAGCTATAGGGGATGAATTATGAGGAAAGATTAAAAGAGTTCAGTCTTTTCAGTTTAAGCAAAAGAAGATTAAGAAGATAACATGACTGAAGTGTTTAAAATTATGAAGGGAATTACTACAGTGGATCGAGACTGTTATTTTAAAATTAGTTCATCAAGAGCATGGGGATAATGTTGGGAACTTGTTAAGGGTAAACTTTGCACAGACATTAGTAAGTTTTTCTTCACACAGAGAACCACAGACACATGGAATACGTTATCAGTTAGTATGGTAGACAATAGGACTTTAAAGACATTCGAAACTTGACGTGATGTTATTTTAGCAGAATTAAGTAGAAAGGACTGATGAGCTTTGTTGGGCTGAATAGCATGTTCTCGTCTAAATTTTGCTAATGTTCTAATGTTTTCATGCAGTTCCAGATTTATGGTGCTCAAGCATTCTGTCAGATCTGGGTGCTTCTACTCATGCAGGTGTATCAAGCTGGTCCACAACTGTCAGAATGCTCAAGTCAAGCACCATCGTAACTCCTCTAATTTATGTCCTCTGCTTCTCCCTGATATGACTGTTGTGGAATCACTGTTGCATAGCAACAGACATGAATGGGGGTGGGGGGACCATGAACTATATAACCAGGCATTGGGAAGGACTTGGGGTGGAATTCCAGCCCAATGCTGACAAGTCAGGGTTTTAGAGTGCCCTCAAGCTCAAAGGTTTACTGAGTCTAGAGATATGAGGTATGCTGGAGCAAGAGGTGAAGGAAGAAATCAGTTTGCTTGTGGCACTTTGACGTAGACAAGCAAGTGAGCCAAGCTACCTGAATGACAGGGACAGGAATCTATGCAGACAGACCCATAGAGGCGGTAGTCTTTGTTATTTTAAAGTTTATTTGTATGAATCTCTCCCTTGTGCTTAGATATGTATTTATTTAATAAGAAAACCATTTCTGTCTATTTTAGATTCATTATTAATATTCTGGATAATAGATTCTCAATGATAGCATCCTCTGGTTTTATCTATATTCTGATCTTCTAACAGCTTTTATGTTCAACAGGTATAAAGTAGGGTGGGTTACCTTGGATGGTTTAGGAGCCAGGTATCAATTTGAGTTTACACAGAGTTAAATTTGTGCTTGCATTGATAACTGAATCTCCGACAAGTTATCATAATATGGAGAAAGTTGATTGGAAATGCTAAATGCCAAATTGATCAGTATCATCATTTAAGAGCCTGTCCTGTACTGAAAAGGGATGGAGGAATATGCAAAAAGTGAATAGAATTTGTTTATGGGCGTACTGCAAATAGCCACTACATATTTTAAACCTCTTCAGTGGGCTTGTGCCCTGTCCGGGGTTTGTTTCCTGCCTTGCACACTGTGTTGGCTGGCATTGGCTCCAGCAGACCCCCATGACCCTGTAGTTAGGATATAGTGGGTTGGCTAATGGATGGATATTTTAAACCTGAATCAGTGCTCATCTCTTTTATGTGCTGTGACAGAACCCAATGATCAAGAGACACACTGTACCTACAGATCAATTCAATTTCACACATTCCTTGTAAGGTGCTATATTTTGGTTAGAGCATGTCAGAAACTTTGAAAATTTCCCTGACATGTTTCCAGGCCCCAGCCTCTGCACAAAGAGACATTTAAAATGAATCCTGTGTAAACTGATTAGCTGCGCTGTTCTGATGCTGTACAGAATAATTATACGTTTAGCTGAAGGGAATACCACAGCATGTAATTGTCTGATTTCAGAAAACCAAGTTGTTTGTGTTTTGTTTCTTCGTGTCCTGTGCATCTATATGTTTTGCTTTCATGCTGTTTAGCTTCAGTTCACAAATTCCTACTGCCATTTTTCTTTCCATGGTTCTTGTTCTGTTATTTTACTCCTTCTCCTGCCAGTTTGCCAGTTTGCTGATCTTTTAGCAGTTTTGTACCCAACTTGTCAAATAATGTCTTGGTTCATTGTAATCTAAATTTGGTTTTAATTTAAAGGATACAAATGTTAGGCTTACTTTATAGTAAACTTTCAGATAAGCAATGGAAGTGTGTGGAAATAAGTCTAAAGTGGAAGGTTCCAATTAAAGTGTATGATGCAAACTTAAGAGGCATAATTTTGGTTAATGTTAAAGAAATTATTTGCACATTTATTTATTTTCTTAACCTTTTAGTCTCCTTGGGGATTCATGGAGATGGAATCTTTGCAGGTAGCAACATGAATAAAAGGCTTGATGACACACACCACAGACCAGGGAAACTGCAATTTAGTGTTGCCAATCATGTTAACATCACGTCTTTTGGCCTGTCAGGGGAATCAATTCAAATACAGGGAGAATATGCAAAACACCCCTCGTAGAATCAAGCTTAGGGCTTTATATTGTAGTCTGCACATTATATTCAGCTCAGCTGCTTGGGTTAAACCTTTCCATGCATCTATTTAAAAACCTTTCTTTCCATTGAGATATACCAGCAATTGGGGGAAAGGCAAGAGCCAACACTTGATTTGGTGCTAGAGTGTGAATTTGTTTTCTTAATATTTATATTTTGATCTCAAATCTGATTATATATACTCAAAATGACACAACAAATGATTTCTGTAGTCAACATTGTGAGGATTTGCATAACTGTTTTACAATATGGTCCTGGATTCTAAGGTTTTAAATCTTTTTAACACAGCCCTGAGATAGCCTAAGGATCCACGGCCTCCATAAACTAGTCAATTCAAATGTGAGTTTTAAAGGTCACCACTCACCACAGCAGAGCTTCACTTATTCCTTATGTGGATTACGAAGGTTGTTCAGCTAGAAAAATCTATATGTGCCCCGCAGAAAAATAACAAAAAAGGTTTCTCTTGGCAGGCTTTTTACTCCTTCCATGCACATGTCCATCCCATCTATCTCTCCACCCACTTCTTTATTTCTGTGTGTATTATTATTGGATATGTAATAATAATTATGACGGTGTGTTCTATAAAATGAAAATTGTTTAACTTTTTTAGGTGGATTGTAATGTGCTGTCCAGCGCTGCTTTCTGTCAGGCTCTGTCCTTCTATGGCTCTGAAATGGATTCATTGGGTTTGAGAATGTTATATTATGTTGTATACTGATTGCCAGAGCACCTCTATTCATTTAGTGTTTCGTATATTTATTTGCCTTAGTTGACATATGCAGTGTGAGTACAGGATTTTGAATGACTATGGATATTCACATGTCACTATTGTAAAATTTTCTTCTTGTCCTTTTGCCAATTCCATCTTTAAACTCTTCCCCTTAGTAATTTTCTTTTGCTGATCATGTATATTGGATAGACCAGGAAACTCGAATGTGGCTCCCGATTCAGGTCACAGCAGTCAGAAGTTGTTTCTCGAAGACCCAAGTTGATCAGCAGAAGCAAGTTTGCCAGATGCCAGGCATTAAGGCAATGAAACGGGCACAGATAGGACGAGAATTTTAAAATATGAAGTTGTTTTGTCTTGGTAGATTTCTATATTACTCTTCTTTCCACTTTTGTATTATTTATTGAGTATCCTTTGTCAGAATTTTATTGTTTTCTTTATGACAGTCTGCATGCCTGTCCCAATATGGTTGCTGAGTTGTGCTTATCAGTGTGGTCTTTTTTTCAGTTCATGGTGTGTGAGATTTTCCTTCATCTTGATGGTGAGATAGAGAGATAGGGAGGGGTAAAGCAACCACATTTTTACATTCTTTGTTCAATTCCTTACATCAACAGTGCATTGTGCTGCATAATGGCCTCTGATTCAAACCAATCCCAAACAGCCATACTTCAGACCAGTAGGGGCACACAATAACTTTCACACCTGCCCCCAAAACCATTTGTTGAGCTGATGCCTGCCAGCTAGGTAATTTGGCTTTCCTGTGGGGGTTGATTGGGAGAGTCCTGCAGAGAATCACTTGTCAAACTGGTTTCAGGCACTTACCTCGGAAGTGTCTCAGTCCCAAAGACTCGTGGGGGCATTGGGGTTCTTAATCATCAAACCATTGCTGTTCTTATCAATGATATAACACTAATATTACATTGCTTTGTCTAAGTTAGAAATAAAGTCATACAAAATATATATCAACTTGTATACAAAATTTCACACTACAACAGAAGGTAAATGGTTTGTGTGCTAGAGTGCCCACTCATTTATGAAATGTAATACTCCAGACCAAATCATTGACAATCAAGACAGTTGGCAAAGTGATCAAGCTGATTGAGATCAATTTGAACATTTTCATTTCAGAGGTGTTTGCATAAAACTATACCAAAAATGTACCCTATTCGCTTCAAATGCACAACTCTGTAGGTTGTTCCAGACTTCTGTGAATATTTCTGTGAGGAACTACTTTCTGGGATCCTTCTTGAATCCAATTGTCCACGATTTAAAGTGTTTTCTGTGAACACCTAATTCACTATTTACTTGAAAAACGTTTGCTAGATCATCTTTCTTGATGCCTATGGGAATCTGAAGAACTAAATTTGGTCCCCACATAGTTTTCTCTTTAATTGCCTTAGCCTGTCAGAGTAGGACATGCCCATCAGTCCTGGGATGCAATTCATTGCTGTTCTTTACTTACTTTCTTGAGATGCTATGACTCTTCATCGCAAGGTGTCCAAAAGTGCACACAATACTCCTGATGTACTCTGACTAGAAACTGTAGATTCTGACAATAACATCCTTTGCTTTGTATTCAAAAGAAACTACAGCTTTGTTGAACTCACATGCTATATTTTTACTCAAACTTTTTTTCTAAATAGCTTGGCCACTTGAAAAAGTAAGACATTTTAATTCTAAATATATTAACAATTTATTCATTCAGTAGTTTATTGTACAAAACTCTTCCAGGGTAACCTCTAGCTCTTTAAACCACCTTTGGAAAAATGATGCATGGATGGGTGAGTGGGGTGATTTAGTTATTGATTTAATTATCTGGACACATGAACAACGTAAGTCAAAACTAAACATTTAACTGCATTTTAAAAAAACTGCTTTGAAAGCAAAGTCAAAATAGTCCACATATAACAGTGCTTAGGAGGCTCAATTCATGAGATTTTTGTCCTAAGTTAGTACACAGTCATGGAAATGTTTTGTGCCATCAGATTTGGAAAAAATCCACTAAAGCTGGATGAAATTTGCATTTGAACGGTAGTCTCTTTAGAAAGTAGTTTGAGTGAAGTCAAAATAGAATCCTGTGGCTAAGACAGACAGACAGATAGGTAGATAGATAGATAGATAGATAGATAGATAGATAGATAGATAGATAGATAGATAGATAGATAGATAGATAGATAGATAGATAAGGCACTATATCATAGATAGATAGATAGATAGATAGATAGATAGATAGATAGATAGATAGATAGATAGATAGATAGATAGATAAGGCACTATATCATAGATAGATAGATAGATAGATAGATAGATAGATAGATAGATAGATAACAGGTCAACCAATCTATTTATCATTCATTAGTGACTCCTTAAATCAGGAGCTCCCATTTATCCTGTTCTGTCAAGCTTTGCTTCAGTCCTAAGAAGCACGATGTGCTGTTCAGCAAAGAATGAAACGGATCCAGAACACAAGCATAACGAATGCAAAAAGATTCCAAGGCTAGGCATTATCTTGTAAGTAAAATATGGACTGGTAGTTGGGTATTTATTAAATCGAATTACTGCTGACTCCATCTTTCAGCTTCTGCTCAAGCATCATAAATTGACAGGCCTCAGTCAATAGTCCATCCTGACAAATGAAAACAGAAATTCCTACTTTAAGTGCTATCTAGTATTTTCAATAGTGTAACATATTCAATTAGAATGTACATTTAGGAGAACCTACTAGTCCTACTAGTGACCCTCTCTCCTCCACAGCCTGTTTTTCCCCACCATTCCCTATGACTTCCCCTTGTTGTCAACCTTGTAGTTGCTCCATACTATTAGCTACTCTTTCTTACCTCTCCCACTTTCTTCCTTTTGCTCCTCTCCTTCATTCCTTGTCTCTTTCCTCCCTCCATTTATCTGATTTAACTCTCCATTTCTTAAAATTGCTATTCATTCATTTCTTTAGCTTCACATTTTTTTTCCCTTCAACACTTCACTTTTTCCAAGCCTTCAGTGTCTATTTCTCTACTTTGTGACTGTCTGACTCTGTTTCATGCCTCTCACTGTCTTTTTATCATTCCTTCACAATTCCATTTCATCTCTCGCTCTTTGCCTTTCCTTTGATCATTTTCCCCCGTTTTTGCTGATTTTATTATAAATGATTTTCTCATGTTGCTAGGATTATGTGTTTGGTCTCTTGGCATTTAAAACATATTTTTAAATTACCCATATATATGTATTGTAGAGGGATGTCCAGTTAGGACCAAGACTACAGTATAGTAGGACTACCACAAGATAAGAAGAGGGCTGTATAAGTTCTTGATAATATAAGTGTAAAACCTTGGCAGGAGTGAAAAGCGCAAGTGACAGAATACTACTGGGGACAATAGCTTCCATGTTTGTTACAGATATCTCCAGAATAGTGTCTAGAGGGAGACAAATGTAGGTGGTTGGCCTCTGGGAACAAAATGAAAATCGATAGAATTCAAACCGGTACGCTAGATGGAAGCAGGGGGAGTCCTTCCTGTAATATTTAAGCACTTTGGTGGTTGCCTACCCTTTTAAATACCTGGGGCTTAGGAACAAAATTGTGCCTTGAGCAACTGGAAAGTGCTCTGTGAAGACAAGACTTTCAGAGCACACTTAAGCAAAACTTGTCAGGAGGATTGTCAACCTGAGATATAAAGCTGAGTCTTCATCACTGACCAGTTGAGCTTGGAGAGGGGAAGTAAGAAAGGGTAAAGACTTGATGGGCAGGAGGAAAGCAGGCCAGAGTTGATAAGGACATAATGAAGGTAAAAGGACTTGTTGCGGTATGATTCATGGCTTGGGATGTGTGGGAAGAGCCTTGTGTTAGGAAGTCCCAGATGGGCCTGCCATGTGCATTATTTGCTTCAGTTTAGGTATCTTCTGGATTTGTCCCTTAATGATTTCTTGCTGTTATTTATTATATTTCATAATAAATCTGTTTTTCTTGAACACCTTGGACTACAGAACACATGCATTTGAGGGAAAACAACAAACTTGTAGTATGGCCTCTCTGGACTTACAGTAACTGCTGTCTAGACAGATTTAAGCTGTATGTACTGAGTAGTATGACTGGCTTACTAGCCTATTAGTATGAACTGTTATAGTTGTTAAAACTTAACCCAATGTTTTTGTTTCATTTTTAGATGCTGGTACCCTTATTTTTTATCATTATTATTATTTTACTGTTTGCATTAATTACTTCATCGCTGTACAATTTTGTTTGCAAACCTTCATGGGTGTAGCCATCATGTTTATGGCAACAGCACCCATTGCTGATGAGGCCACAAGGCAGCACTCCTGCTCCCTAAATGCCTGACACATACAGGCTCAGGCACAAGTACACAACTAGCAACATTCTGTCTTCATCATTCTCTTTGTCTTTTAGTCACTGCCTCCTCTGCTTGTCTCCACAAGCTTTGCCTTCCTTCTCCCAACTCTTACTCTTCAAGTTATGGCAGGCAGCTCCTTTTATATCATCCCCAGAAGTACATCCAGTGTCCCCAAGGCTTGGCCTAAGAGGACTTCTGGTTAAGGCTGAAGCTCCATGAAGTAGGGCTCCACAGTCCCTGCAGCACCCCTAGGTGGCACCCAACCAGAACCCAACAGGCCAGAGCTGACAAACTCCAAGTCTCATGATGCCCTGTAGGAATCCATGTTTATGCTACAACCCAGGGGGCTTCCATCTAGAGCCCTGGGGGAAATAAAGGCGTGTGCAAGTTGTCTCCCCATGTCCTTCCATTCTGTGGGCGTCCAGGCTGAGTAAGGTTCCATTGCAGCGCCCTTCACACAAATCACATGGTCCTGATGATGTATGAGGCCTGACATTATGCTGCCCTCAGGTGTTATCGAAGTATTTGGAGCACCAAGTTGTGACATTTCTCCTTTGCACTTTGGTGTGTTCATGTGAATTTCTGGTCAGACTATTAGGAGGAATGCAGGGTTTGCTGCTGATCTGTTACTTGGCCTGTAAAAAACAAAAATAAGCTGTGTATGTTTTATGAAAGTAAAAGAGCCTACTAAATGTATTAAATGCTTAGCACTTTGCTCCAAATGCAATTTGACCACAAAAATAGCATTTCTGGCCAATCAAGTTGTATTTTTTATTTTATACAGATGACTAAGGTGAAAGGTCAGAGCTATGTCGCAACTCAGAGAATTCAGATAGGTTTGTTTTCACCAAATTGTCTGAGTTGTAGCTTCAAGTTTGTAGGTTGTTTCCATAAAACTTTGGAAGCTCGTATTTACTGTGTTCATAATAGCATGCCTGCTGCTGCTACAAAAGATGGCATCGCCTTAGTTCATGTGTCCAAACATTAGACCTTTGCCTTGCTTATATTTTGCTCAGTCCTTGTCACTGTATGAAAGTTTATTTGCTCTTTTCAAACACCAAATCATTGCTTGTCTTTAAAATACTACTTGCTTAACCCTCTAAACAAAAAGTATTATTTTTTTCTCCTGATATCAATGTTTCCCTAATAAAAGAAAATGAAGATTATTTTTCTCAACAACACCACCTACAGCTCACTTCTTCTATCTTCTCGCTTTCTTCTGGTTTCTTTTGTGGCTACCATCTGAGCCTTTGCAAACCCATGGCTGGAAGAGACATTTAAGCCCCTGCCAAAAGCTATCTCTACAGAAAGCCCAGACATCACTTCCTGGATCAGGAAAGACCAAGAGACCTCATGGGGCACTCCTCACTAGCCATAAAATCCCATTGTACTTCACCTATCTCTTCTCAAAGAGTGGCATCCATTATATTTGGACATAGTGCCCCTTGTTTGTGATCATCTTGTGTCAATTGCAAAGTTTCCACTGTCACAGAACTTACTCTTGGGCCATCTTAAGATCCATTTCCTATCTATTAATTTGTCTCTAGTTGCACTCCCTACATGGTCCTTCATAAAAATACTATATAAATAAAATAACAAAAATATACTGTATATATTAAAATACACACATTAAACATGTAAATAAATAAATAAACAAATGTCACACTCAGGCTTTTCTTTCTGATTTTTTATGAATTCTTCCTGACCTCTACAAATTGTTTAGACCTTGTTATAGAGGTCTTAGAGTTCAAGGAATCTCATGGTCACATCTATTTTGGTGTTTGATGCTCTATTAATAAGCATGGGAAAAGAACTATCTAAATGAAATGTGTTATTATTATTAATATTGAGGTTGAAAGTACATAGTATTCTCCCACAATGCCATGTTACTGTCCTTATGAGTGACACCATTTTGAGGATTATTAGTTGAAGATTACTATTCCATTGATAGGCACCATCAGCCTGAGGTACATGAGATGCAACACATCTAAATCAACTTCTTGGTTGACTTTGATTGGATTCACCCTAAACCTTAAAACTTTAATTTCTTTGTTGTTTTGAAATATTTCTGGTTAAGAAATTCCAGCTCTGCTTTTTGACTATTATTTAAGACTAATGATTTGACTCTGGTTATGTCTGTGTTTATTGGTTTTCGATTTCCTTACATCTCTTTTTGGCCTTTTTTTGTCACTTATATTTAGCTTTGATGGTTTGTTTTTTGACTTCCTGATTGTCTTCAGCCCCTTGTTAGTTTGGTCATGATTTATTTTCTGATTCCTTTAGTCCCAGTCTGCACAATACAGTATACACTCACCTAAAGGATTATTAGGAACACCATACTAATACGGTATTTGACCCCCTTTCCCCATCAGAACTGCCTTAATTCTACGTGGCATTAATCCACCAATTGCTGAAAGCATTCTTTAGAAATGTTGGCCCATATTGATAGGATAGCATCTTGCAGTTGATGGAGATTTGTGGGCTGCACATCCAGGGCACAAAGCTTCCGTTCCACCACATCCCAAAGATGCTCTATTGGGTTGAGATCTGGTGACTGTGGGGGCCATTTTAGTACAGTGAACTCATTGTCATGTTCAAGAAACCAATTTGAAATTATTCGAGCTTTGTGACATGGTGCATTATCCTGCTGGAAGTAGCCATCAGAGGATGGGTACATGGTGGTCATGAAGGGATGGACATGGTCAGAAACAATGCTCAGGTAGCCCATGGCATTTAAACGATGCCCAATTAGCACTAAGGGGCCTAAAGTGTGCCAAGAAAACATCCCCCACACCATTACACCACCACCACCAGCCTGCACAGTGGTAACAAGGCATTATGGATCCATGTTCTCATTCTGTTTACACCAAATTCTGACTCTACCATTTGAATGTCTCAACAGAAATCGAGACTCATCAGATCAGGCAACATTTTTCCAGTCTTCAACTGTCCAATTTTGGTGAGCTTGTGCAAATTGTAGCCTCTTTTTCCTATTTGTAGTGGAGATGAGTGGTCCCGGTGGGGTCTCCTGCTGTTGTAGCCCATCCGCCTCAAGGTTGTGCGTGTTGTGGCTTCACAAATGCTTTGCTGCATACCTCGGTTGTAACGAGTGGTTATTTCAGTCAAAGTTGCTCTTCTATCAGCTTGAATCAGTCGGCCCATTCTCCTCTGACCTCTAGCATCAACAAGGCATTTTCGCCCACAGGACTGCCGCATACTGGATGTTTTTCCCTTTTCACACCATTCTTTGTAAACCCTAGAAATGGTTGTGCATGAAAATCCCAGTAACTGAGCAGATTGTGAAATACTCAGACTTGCCCGTCTGGCACCAACAACCATGCCACGCTCCAAATTGCTTAAATCACCTTTCTTTCCTATTCTGACATTCAGTTTGGAGTTCATGAGATTGTCTTGACCAGGACCACACCCCTAAATGCATTGAAGCAACTGCCATGTGATTGGTTGATTAGATAATTGCATTAATGAGAAATTGAACTGGTGTTCCTAATAATCCTTTAGGTGAGTGTATATGCATGTACATGGTGCATTATATGTTGTAATGATGAGACAAACAGAGATCTTTGGGGCACAATGAGGGCCATAGCACAGATCAACATGGCGTTGCTTCTGGTGATAAAGGTCCTGGGCAGAAAGAGGTGGGTCCAGGTGGGAGGGACATCAGAGGTGTCATGGTTGTCAATCTTCCGGTCTGCCGAGAGAGGAAGAAAAAAGGCATTAGTCAATAGAGCCCTCTGGCTTTCCAGAGTAATTTTATAATTATCTAAGCCCTTAAACTGTCCCCTATTCACATGCATATGACAATGTATACTTTTCAAAGCAAACAAGACCAATTTTGAATAAAAGAGTAAAATGTTTGGCAGAATATTTAAGATTAAGTAACAATTAGACCTAAATATAGAGTATATGCTCAGCATAGGACACTATACATAATAAAAAGCATAATAAAGCCTGAAATATTTTAAGCATTTTTGCAGTTTCCTGTGAGTTAGAATGGTGCTGAGGTGATTATTGCTGTTGCCTCAAAACTCCTTACTTCTTGTTGTTTCCTGGCCTCATTGTTGTCATTGTGGTATTTGCACATTCATTCCCCCTGTAACTGTGTTTTTCTTGCTGGTCCTTGGACTTCTTTCCACATCTCAAGACATGTGTGTTAAATGAATTGTTACCTTCAAATTAGCTATGTGCAGGGGGGTGTGCATGAGTGTGCCCTGAGGTGGATTGGTGTACCATTCAGGTATGGCTCCTACCTTGTGTCTGATACTGCAGGAATAGCTGCCATAACCTTGAATTGGGTGGGTTCTGCAAATGCCTGTATGATGGATCTTCTTTTATATACCCATGCCACTCTTAATTATTCAAAATGGGAATCAAGAAAAATGTCAAAAACTTTATCAAAAAGTACTTTACCTATCTCAATCAGGAGCTTGCCACACTATTTTAAGCGGTCTAGTTTACTTACCTAAATCTGCAAAACATTTTGCACTGACTGATCAGCACTTCTTGCCTGCCTTATTGCCCATCTGCCATCTTTCCACACTTACAATTCCAGCACCACTGCACAATAACCTCCATCCATTATCCAACCCGCTATATCCTTACTACAGGGTCACAGGGGTGTGCTGGAGCCAATCCCAGCCAACACAGGGCGCAAGGCAGGAAACAAACCCCTGGCAGGGCGCCAGGCAACCGCAGGCACAGTAACCTATACCATTAATTTTATCAGGCAAGTCAGAGCCGCATCAGTAGGTTGTGCCAATCACAGCAATGTATTTTCCCTTTTCTACTTGGTGTTTAGTGCATTAGAACTGTTAGTTGTGGAGCAGAGATTTACTTTTTCTGTGCTAGTGCTCTGTATTTGAGATATGAAAAAAGAAAACCCAAGCTGTGCTGTTTCTGTCCATGTGAAATTCTAGTCACCGAGAATCTGCCTGTTTCTAGGGATGATACCCTTTGCAGTTTTTTTTATTTGACTTCCGCTTCACCTAGCAACTGTTTCCACGCAGTCTGGTCATCAGTACATAGGAGTCAAAGGTCTTCCACATACAGAACATTGATTGGTTATTGCAGTTAACTGGATTTACAAGTCCCAGCCCTCCTACCAGAAAGCAGACCTCTGAAGCGAAATCCTTGTATAAATAATTTCCAGGGCAACAGCATGCACTGAGGTATTCCCTCAATAGAAACACTGGTGATATGAAAGCAGTAGCCCTTGACTGAATTTGATATTCATTGGAAGTCCAAAGCTGAATGTATCTCAGTTTTCAAAATATGGCTTTTGTTTACTTATTGAATATAAATCCAGGCTACTACAATCCTGGATATCCTAGTAGTAGGGTAGCTACCCTACAGTCATGTTTAATGGCAGCTTGATTTTTAACACAACCCACAGCATGTTTGTGTGTACTCTATGAATCAGTGTGCAGCACTTCTACTAGCCTGTTTCAGCCTTCTTATCTTTTACAAATTGTCATATCTTTTAAAAATAAATTAACTTTTCCTCATTATTATTTTAATTTGGTGAGAAGGTTTAAATTAGGGAGACAGAAATGCCTCACCTCACACTGCACCCTGCAGTGTGGAAAATTTTATGTTTAATTTGAAAATGCAATGACACCTTGTGTTGCTGTGTCCTGCTAGCTCCACTGTTCCCACTTTAAAAAGATACAGTGCAGGCTTTGCCATATTCTTATAGACTAGTAATTTTTCTAAGGCCTTGATAAATTACGATAGCATACTTTATGCAGAAGTGAATATTGATTTTCAAATTTCATCAAAATGGAAGCAAAGAATAGTGCACATTGTGCACAGGGTCTGTCTATGAGAGATGAGTGTTGTCACCTCATGTCTGAGAACAGACCTGGAGGTATAATGAGTGATAATGAATGATAATGTGTGATGATAATGAGCGATGGGGTATTGAACAGACAGATACAGTAATCAGGAATATCAAGATGGTTTGTCTTTGCCAGGTTGAGCTGCACATGGTGTTCATTCATCCAGTTTGCAATATCAGTGAGATATGTAGAAATTCTAGATAATGATAGGTACAGCTGTGCATCATCCATACAGCACTGAGAGGAGAAACTAAGTGAGGTGGTGTACAGAGAGAAGAGGAGAGGGCCCAGTACTAGTCCTTGGGTCACCCTCGTGCTTGCCTGGTGCACCCTTGACATTTCTTTTCAGCAGGACACACGATAGGATCTGTCCATGAGGTTGGACTCAAGTCTCTCAAAGATACCAAGTTCAGAGAAAATGGCATGGGGAATCTGGTGATTGATTGTATCGAAGGCAGAGAAGAGATCTTGCATTATGAATGGCTTCCATTAAAATAGGCTAGAAAATAGACAGCGGCATCAGCATCTTTATATAGCTCTGTCATGACTGATATTTTATTAGCACTTCAGTACTTTGAGCTTCATTACTTCTAACTGGATGTGATATTTACTGCCATTTGTAGGACTGGTGTGTTGGCAGCATGCAAACCTGGAACAATTCTCACTTTAACAGAGGTGGTGTTCAACTTCATCTGTAGTGAAAATCAAAAACCATAAAAAGAATTTCCCAAGCACAAATAATTCCATGCATTTAGGAAAAAAAAATATAATTTATCTATGCTAATAAAAGGCAAAGCCCTCACTAACTGACTGACTGACTGACTCACTCCTCACTGACTCACTGACTCATCACTAATTCTCCAACTTCCCGTGTAGGTGTAAGGCTGAAATTTGGCAGGCTCATTCCTTACAGCTTACTTACAAAAGTTAGGAAGGTTTCATTTCGAAATTCTACGCGTAACGGTCATAACTGGAACCTATTTATATACATATATATAGGCCATAGCCTGCAGCTCAGTCGCCGTGTGAGGCAGAGTTGCGTTCCTCATCGTCACGCCTCCCACATAATTGAATGCCTGCCCATATAAGGCTGTTCATCAGCGGCAATCCAATAGAAACACTCTGCCGCTAAATATTCGCGGGTGAAAGACTGTGCTTTTGCAGACGAAGATGAGATGGTCAGGGTGGTGTCTGGCACAAACTCAGCGAAACTGCAAGAGAAAGTTTTAAGTGCCGGGTCTTAGCTAACATTAAATAAAGCCGTGGACATTGCACGAGATAGAACAAGCACAGCTGAGAACCTTCGATGCATGTACTCTGAGCGGCTCACGTGAACTGACTGTGAACGTAGTACGCGGACAAAAAGCAACAGCTCCAAAGAGCTGAACAAAAAACGCATTACACAATTGAGAAGGCAGCAAAGAATATGAAGCGAGTGGCGATACAAGCATATTCATAAGTGCAGCTACTGCGAAACAAAGCACACGGTGGAAAAAGTCAATGTCCAGCTAAAGGAAGACAGTGTAAAAAAAAACCGTGCATGCAGTGTGTGATGTCTCAAATAAAGAGGAAGACGAGCTGTTTATTGATGCAGTAAGAAAGTAATCGATGAATGAAACCTGATATCTTTACAACGGTTGACAAACACGGAATGTAAGTTGAACACAACACATCCTCCAAATACGAACCTGATTGAAAGAAATAATGATAATCAAATCTTTGATGACAGCAACACTCATAACAGTGACAAACCAATGACATTGACAATCATGTTACGTTATTTTTAAAATGTTTCCTTTTCTTTTTCATTACTTCTTTAACACAGTACTTCTCTGCTGCGAAGCGTGGGTATTTTGCTAGTTCAAATAATAAAACTCAACAAAAAATACCTATTCCAACTTAATAAAAGGATAAGTCTCAGTGTATCGGTGTGTCTGGTTGATATGTTTCTGTCATTCCAACAGATGCCACATCACAAACATTAACCCTGCTTTTATGACTCCCATTATACCAAATTGTATAAAGCAGAGACATATGCATTGTATTTGTCATTCTGGCAGTAGGCAGATCACAAATATTTGTAGTAACGTTTGTAATAATGCATTTTATTATTACAAATGTTTGTGATGCACCATTTGTTGAAATGGAAAATGCAATTCATTTTATTAATACATGCATTTCAAAGCACTGTACAGTCCAATAGATGGCACACTGAAAAATGTTAACACTGAAATCTACATTAATTGCTTTAATTTTTACCCTTTACAGGTGAGTAGCACAACTAGTAGTAAATGAATCCAACTGAACCAAAACATATGTACATATAATAATGGTTAATCAAACAAAGAATTTCCTCCAAATATGTAATTAAATAAAATAGAAAATGAAATACTTCTAAGAAAAAGAAACAACTAAAGCTGTAACAAAATTAACACTTAAAGCGAAAAGACAGGAATCAATTATCAAAATGTCAAATTAAAGGGTCAAGATAAAAAAAAATCTTAGATATAAAATGTCTCAAGAGAAAGACAAGCAATACCTCAATACCAAAGGATAAGCACAAAAAGCAAAGTGACCAGAAGCACAGCTGCGATTTTCTTTTTTGGTTTTGTGTAAATTGTGTATAATGTTCATACATGCTTCTTTTGATTTTCAGTTATTTTTACAATTATTATAATAATGTCACATCTTTGCTCTTTTGATTATGTGTTTAATTAGGAGTACAAATGCAGGGGTGTGACAGTATTGTGTATGACAATGGTGTCCATTGCCAGAAATGTCATCCATGGAAGGTAGAAAAATAAATGACAGGCCAAAAATAGCTGAGAATGGAAAGACAGATAAATTACTCAAACACCGAGGAGGAAAAAAGATTATAGCTAAAATAGTCTCGCTGAAGCCAGATGTATTATATTTATGTCTGGACACAACCATGAGTGAATTTTGCTCAAAAGTGGCAGGAAAAATGAGACATCTTACTGAGTGTCACATTTTTAAACCAATTCAATGCCTCATGAAAGTGGCACTCAAAGTAGGGTTAAGACTTTTAACCTGTAAAATTCAGGGATGCTCTTGTTAACTTGGGACAGAAAGCAAGCTTCCGATTATGATGAACAGTTTCTAGTCAAAAAGTCTCCTAAAAATACTATTAGGTATATAAATGTGTGCAGAGAGCACATTGCATGCTTAATAAATAAACATAACCTGATGCAAGGGAAAAAATGTTTCGTAGCATCAGATTATCCATTTGCATTTGATGGCATCAATAGATGAATGGTAAATGTGAACAATACATTTGTGTGCGCTCTGTTGATCAGCGTTACGCCAATAGTGTAGGAGGCCATGTAAGCTTGAAAAAACTGTCAGCTATATTCATGAAAATATGAGCTGCAAGATATATATTTGTAGTAAACAATGTGACACTCCCTATCAAAAGGACTGCCATTAAAAGAGCTGATAACGAAGAACCACAGGAGATGCAGATTTCAGTGCTCAAAACACCTGAATCAACAAATCTGCCTAACAACACTAGTAAAACTCAGGGAGAAGGCTGTGCAGCATCCTCCTTCTGAGTGCATGTCTAAAATAAATACTAAAGATATTTAACACAATTGTCTAATTAGAAATTTAAACATGCTATTACAAAATTCTATTTGCTGTTGTTAAGTCACATGGTGATGCAATAGTTAAAATGACAGAAAGATATTGTAGCAGACAGGGGCACTTCTCAAATGCGTGGAGCCCAGTAACTACAGTGGTCTATATGTGTGTCTGTCTGCCTCCTCTGCCGCAGTGCTCATTACAATATACATATTAATTAATAAGCTTCATTTACCTTGTGCTCCACAGCTCCTGAATTGTAACAGCAATTTTAGCTTTGTATTTTCTCTCAGCATCAAGTCTTTCATTCAGTATCTTTTTCTCTTTCCCTGAAACCCTGGCGGTGGTTTAAAATGCATGAACTGGAGAAACTGGAGGCAGGTGTTTTAAACAGAAGCCCTGTGGGCGGAGCCTTTACAGTGCAGGATTTTGCCTCTTTCACTACACACTCTCCAGATGCACATTGCTCTTTGAGAATCATATCTAGCCCCGTGAGATTATTGCCAAACTGACTAATACCACACAATAAGACCCAAAAATGCTAATGAAACTCACAGTCACATAGAATCCATTGAATAATATGAAACTTGATACTTGCTATCTAACATATTTTGTGATTTGTTTGAATGTATCCAAAACTTTGGATGCTGGTAGCAGCATGGCGCAGACTTTAATGCCAACACAAGTACAGGTATCACTCATTACAACCTCTGAGGGCTGTCGGGATTGATCACTGTGGCAAAGATGCTAACTCAGCAAAAGCGGCACCCCACAAAAAAAGTGGCATCATAATGAGATGTTGTAAAAAACGTAAACTTTTTAACCATTGTGAATTTTACAAAATCAATGTGAAGTTCAAATTTCTTTGTGTTCAAATCTATAGAGTCCATCCAAAACGTATACCCAACATGCCCCGGAGAAGACTGGAAAAATAAAGAAAACAATTTATTGTAACATTGAGGGTAAGGAACCAGGAGAAAATAAAAAACACACAAAAAAAAATGAAGAGAGGGCAAGGCAACAATGCAGTCTTAACATCATCATCCATTACAGCCAAAGATTGCCTCCACATGAAGCATGCTCCAGCCTTGAGCCTTTCACATCTTGTGCCTCTCCTTGGAGTGTGTGTTTCCCAGAAGATTAAACAATATTGAACGCTTCCAGTTGTTCTGGACACTATCCTTGCTATCCAATTATACTATCTCATGTAAATTTGTTAGAAATTTCTGTCCTTAAATACACCGTTTGATTTGTCTATGTGGTACTTGTATTATAATAGCTAATGATCTTTTGTTCATTTTCTAGAAACAGTATTTGTAATGTACAGTTGGGATTAAGGCTGGGCAGCATGCTAGCCCACTACAGAGCACACCCACAGACTCATAAACTCACTCACTTACTTACCGCACTGCATCACCAATCATCTTAGCATACATGGAATTGGAATATGGACAAAAGCTAGAAGAAAACCCATATGAATATAAAGCCATCATCCATCCACTTACCTAACCTGCTTATCCGGGGCATGGTCATAGGGCAGCTGGAACCTATCCCAGCAATCACCAGACACAAGGTAGGAACAACACCTGGACAGGGCATCAGTCCATCACAGGGTAAACACACACAACACTAGGGCAATTTAACAATGCCAGGTCAACTAACCATATCTTTGGACTTTGGGAGGAAACTGGAGCTCCCAGAGGAACCCCAAGTGGATAAATGATGAACCTACAAACTCCATGCAGTCAGCACCCGGAATGCAAACCCTGTGAGGCAGCAGCAATACCACTACATGCAAGCATCCAACCATTAGCAATGTAAATTGAACTCAAGTCTCTAGAGACAGTATTTAAGATAAAAACACCAGGCTCAGAAAACACTTGAGGTAATGCTTTTCTTTTATGAAATGGGTGAATTCAAAGTAGAAAGCGAACAATTGTATTTTATGTGCATGCACTTCCTTTTTTATTTAGAAATGAATAGTATGGCACCCTGTGAGTCACTGCACTCTCATCTCCTATAAAAAGGCTGTCTGCAAAGTCTACAAATGATGGTGATGTCAGTCCATTCGTCAAAATGTCATTTGCTGCATGTGTCACCTGTCTAGTTAAAAATACTGAAGGGCCAAACCTGTGATGCGTGAACTATTAAAATGTCTGCTGGTTAACAGTTTAATGACAGTTCATTCTTGCAGTACAATGACAACAGTAATAATAACATTCATGCTGGGTGGAGCTGCAGTGATTGGTGCCTCTTTTTATTCCATTGTTCCACAAATGGCAGGTGAAAATGACTTTTTAATTCATCAATCAATAATTCCTGTTGTATGTACTTTGCATATGTAATATGTTGATTCCTAATCTGGTCCAATTTGTACATTTGTCTAATGTCTTTACTCAAAGCAGTTAACAAGATGGGTATTCATTACAGCTTGTATTTTTTTTCCATTTGGGGCACAAGCCACAGATTGAGTTGGAGGTGAGAACTGTGCTTGTATTGGTTAAGCGTCTCAAGAGTAGCAAAATGGTTCTAATTGGCTCAAAATCTCAGAGTGATGCAAATTTGGTCCTACACTTAGGAGCTGAAGTAAAAGCGTTTTATCAATTCTCCTTATTTAGGACACTCTTCCTAACTTCACTAGGATTTAAGAGAGCCTGTGAGCTGTCCTGACTTGCTAGAAGCTGCCGAAAGATGGTGTTTAGGCAGAGATTGGCACACACATCCTGGGAAAGGCTGAATGTTTTGGAAATGCTGGACAACAATAAACTCACAAAAAGATATTGATTTGACAGAGATGGAATAACATTTGTAACATATCTTACGTTATGTGATCAGTCCACTTACGTGGAGAAGTCATGCACTGCCAGCTGAAATTAAAATGTTGGTAATGTTACTCTTTTTGACGCATGGAAAATTCAGCTTTGCAATAGCCATGATTTGGGTATGTCACAACCAACCATTTCTTGAACTTTGCACCAATCTTTGAATACCCTTACCACACATAATGTAATATGCAGATTTATACATTTCACCACGTGAGGTAATGTTCAAGCAAGTTGCATTTATGAAAATCAACACGTACATAAGGATCATTATTCCAAGTGAGGATGAGCATGCAAATATGAATTGCAAAAAAATCCCAGTATTAACACACAGGTGGTCATGGATTTTTTTTTGTTCTTTATTTTGCCTTATACAATTTCTTGTATTAGGAATTTGTTAGTTTTCACATACCCCTTTGGGTCAGAGGGAAGGGTCAGCCATTGTACAGCGCCCCTGGAGCAATTACAGGTTAAGGGTCTTGCTCAAGGGCCCAGGAGAGTAGGATCTCTTTTGGCAGTAACGGGGATTTGAACCGGCAACCTTCTGGATACCAGCACAGTTCCTTAACCTCAGAGCCGCCACTCTGCCTCAATGTAAACCGTATTGTATTGTATTGTATTGTAGTAGCCAGTGTATTACCCGCAAGATAAGTAGGGATGGATGGGTGATTGGCAGTGAAATGTCACACAAGAGTGCTGAGCTCTGAATTCCACAAACACATTCATGTTACAGTTAACAAGCCCAGGAATGTTCAAGAAGTCAGGATGAGACTCGTAGGGCAATGGATAAATAAAGCTTCGCAGAAGATAAGTGAGGATCATGGAGAGAGACATGATATGTGACTTTGAAAATAATCAGGAACAGTGGAGGAGTGAACTTGACTTCAGAAACAATGCAAGATTATTATGTTTTCCTTCTTCAACTTTGATTATTATTATTATTATTATTGTCTTTGTTACAATTAGAAAACTGCAAAAAGTCACTAGGAATTCTAATTTTTTATATGGTCTGCCGTAAAATCATGAGATCAGATATTCTCAAATGAGGACTCCTACTCTGTGTTGGGTCTGGGAATGGGACGCTTCCTAACTACTTCTCATGGCCTACTCTGTGGTAGAAAATATTCATATCCCAGTCAGACTTTTAGTGTAACTGTTAGGACTAATTCTGAGACATTTCATAAATGCGGGCACAGAATCAGCAATCTTTCGCTTAATGGTCGAATGCTTTACCCACTGCAACACATTGCCCACTACCCAAATTCTGTCTGAGTACGCACTTAAGCCTCAGGATTTAAATTGTGGTTTAGGACATATCTTTCTTATGTGTCATTCAAAGACTTGTACAGAATCTTCATTTCATGCTTCATCACGCTCCCCACTCCCTTCTGACCTGCTAATTTTACCTACCAAATTGTTTCACATAATGTTGCAATATGAAGTGCTTTAGCATGGCTCACTTTATAACAAGTGCTACATATGAAGCCTGGCTAGGAGAATGTATGGCAGATGTAACGGTTTGCACTGCTACCTCATACTCCAGAATCTTACAGTACATTCAAATGACAGACCTAGAGGTACCTTCTACCACAAGTTTGCATGCTGTCCTAGTGGCTTTGTTCTTTTTATCTTAGAGTATTCAAATTTTCTTCCCACATCACAACAATAGCAACAATAAACTATCCCAGTATGTGAGTGTGTCCTGTGCCTTCCTGGACTGGTTCTTGTCTTATATCTGATGCCACATGGATTGTCTTCAGCACCAGCGTCCCTAAATTTAATAAAGCAAGTATGGTAAATAAATGGCCTAATGGAATGTAGGATTTTGACATAAATGTGAATTGCTGTGAAAAGTGCTTGGCATAACATCTTCAGTGTGTAAGGTAGTGTTAATTAAATGATTTCCTGATTATAGGCTCACAATATTACATTTTTATGTCAATCACATTGTGCTTATTCTTACTATGATTTATACTGCTTGACTTAAAAATTGATTGGTGATTGAAAGTAGTTTTATCTTTCATGTATCTTTCCTTATAAAAAAAATGACTGATTTGTTAATTTAACTTAATATCTCAAAGTTACTTAGTGCTTAATGCTTTGGTATCACTAAGAAAATAACCACTGTATTGAAGTTAAGAGTCTATCAATTGACTGACTAGCTAGCTGAGTGATTTAATGAATAGCTTCATGATGTATCTATGTCAACTAAATGCATGATTGATCCAGAATGTATTTATATTGTACTGTATGTATTATTTGCTCTGTTAAAAGCCTTTTTGATAGTACTCATTATGAAAGGAAAAAGAGTATACTTGTTAATTAGTGACTCGCTGCCAACCTCAGTGTTAGTGGGTGTAGCCTACAACTGACAAGGTTGTGCTTGACTCCTGCTTTCGGTCCAGTAGTCTTAGGAAATTTGTGTTAAGGTTTGATTTATTAAAGATTAGCAATGAGCAAAACAGGTGTGTTTCATTTCACATAAAGTTTCACAAACTTGATGCTAAAATTATTTTTGTTTATGATTCCTAAATCGTGAAATGCAAAATTCATTAAAAAGATGTAGAATGACAAAATAAGAAACTAGAAATTTTGGAGGTCCCTCCCAGCAAGTATCACAGCTTAACTATACAGGATACACCACATAAATGGAGCATAAAGGGGCAGCCTATGTATTGTATTGATAAGTGCAAGCTTCTGAAATCCCCAAAACTGAAAAGCAACACAATGTATTAGACCTAAAAGGGGCTTCTTTGGGTCAAAAGGGTACTGTGGGCACAATAGACACTGTCCCAGTACCATTAAACACTGCACTGCACAACACAATACAATTCACTCTCTCTGTAGCTACGCAGAAAAGCACACTAGCAAGTGAGGCATCACACTAGCAGGCATCATGTGATCTCTCCCTGAAGGGATGATTGGCTATATCCACCTCAGCCTCATTAATTGGGTACCGGGAGGGACTCTGACAGTCATCCTACTTCAAAGAGTGCTTGAGTGGGCTTCCAGACATGAACCAATGCAGTATTTCACATGATATCAGACATATGTTAAATACTGTAAGACTTTCTGAAATGCTATGTAATAATCGTATGAGCTCAGAGCTACAAGTCATAAAATTGGGAGAAAACAAAGCTACCTGAATTCTTCAAGTGTGACTTAACCCTGATCCTTCACCTTAATCAATTGTATAACTTAAAAAATGTAACCTGGTCAGCTAAAATGTCCATTTTTGTTGTAACGTTGCATTTGAAGCAAAATGATAGATATTACTACCTTTAGTTTGCACTTTATTTTCACAAAAAATACATTTTATCTTTAATTGTTCATTTTGCATACCCCATAACAAATCAAAAACATTCTTGTGTTTCTCTGAAAAGTCTGATTTCCTTTTGTCTGACAATTTTAATGGACAACCTACATTTCCCATTGCACCAAATTAGGTTACAAATGGTCCCTACTATCTATCTATCTATCTATCTATCTATCTATCTATCTATCTATCTATCTATCTATCTATCTATCTATCTATCTAGGGCAACCCTAGAAAACTTAAAAAACATCTAAAATATTGGAGAGCTTAGATAGCTGCAACTAAGAATCACAGTCTTAGGTAGAGTATCAGAAGTTTATAACTGATGACAGGACTAGATGACATGCTTGCACACTGTAATCCAAGGTGCAATAAATCAAGGGGCAATAGGATTAGAAATTCTTTAATCAGTCTCAACATATGAGAGAGGGGCTTCGAGAGGTCCCTGATTAGCCACCATCCAGGTAACCACAGGATGTGTGTATTACACTTCAGCTATGACATGTTATTTTCTCTGTAAAGTATTCCATGAAGCTGACACCTAAGAGATATTTAAAAGGAAGACAGACAAAGCAGTTAATATCCTCTGGCAACGGTGGGACATTTTCCTCTGTAACCATTGTTTCTCCAAATTGGTTTCACTCAATGCCAGTCAGGAATAAAGTGCAGCTCATAATTTTTTAGTAAATATTTAGTTACTAGTACTCTTTAGCAAGTGTGAGAGTATAATGTGTAAGAAAATCAAAAAAGACATGAAAAGACATGAGGAAAGTTGAGATTCAAGATGGAGAACACCATTTACTTGACATAGACAAATAGTATTTGGCAAATTTGGTGAAAGTTTTAAATATACTCTGTCATTAACACTAGTGTTTAACTCAAGGTGTTGGTACATCAACTGAGATCTACTTCCTCTGGCAGTCCTCTTTGGCTATTATCATATTCTATTGGACAAAAGGGAAATTCAAGATTTTTAGTCAGAAATTTCAGAATAGCCTATGAAGTCAGAGCTCTAAATCAGACAACTTGGAGAAAACAAAGCTACCTGAATTCTCTGAGCAGTACTGTACTGCACTGCATAATACAATATAGTACAATTCACTCTCCCTGCAGCTACAAAGAAAAGCTCTCTAGCAAGTGAAAAAGGCATCATGTGACATCACCTTGAAGAGATGATTGGCCATCAAACAGAGCCTGAAAGGACTCCTAGACATGAACCCATGTAGCATTTACATGCTGTTGGACAGACGGTAAATACAAGTCTCTGAAATTCCATATAAATGCTCTGTGAACTCAGAACTCGAAGTTGTGCAATTCAGAGAAAATAAAGCTACTTGAATACTCCATATCATTTAACTTTCACCTTAGTAAATTGTAAAACTTAAAAAATATAACCTGGTCAGCCAAAATATCAATTTTTGTGGTGAAGTTGCATTTGAAGCAAAGTACGGTAATACACATTTGTTGGGCTTAATGACCTGTTCTCGTCTAAATTGCTATAATTGTCTATTGTTCTAACACATTTAGCTTACTCTTCATTTTCATGGAAACATACAGTCTATCATTCATTTCTTTTTGAAGATCAACTAACAAATCTGACCTCACATAAAAAAATAAAGTTAACTGTTATGATTAGTATTTTTGATTACTTTTAATGCTTTGTCCTGAATGAATTATGACAATTTAGGTGTCTTTTCTGGAGTTTGAAAGTAAGACATTCTGATTTTAAATCAAATTTGATGTATAACACATTTTTAAAGAACTTATAATTTATTAGCCTTTCTCAGCAATCCCATTTTGTTTTTGTCCTGTGGCCACCGCCATTTTGTATATTCCATTGATTGCCATGATGTAAGTCTAGGTGGCCAGGGTGTGGCTCCATAACCTCAAGGGATCAATTATTTGAGGGTTTAAGAGGTCATCTTGATAGCCATTTTGCAGATAACAAACCTTTCATTGCAATTGCTTTAAAGCCTTTATTTTTGATTTCCTGGTTCAATAAATTGTTGTTGTTGCCCCAGACTTTTGATTTTTTTTATCTTGTTTTGACTTCAAAGACATTGTTTTTGATTTTTTGGGTTTGACCTTGGCTAGTTCCTTGACTTTGCGTATCTTCTGTTCATTTCACCCCTCATTCTGTCTCTTTCAAGACAGTATAATAACCAGGTTTGTCATTTATAAGATCACATTACGCATGGAACTATGATATACACCATTTATATATTTAGTTTGGTGTTTATTTTCACAAAAGAAATACAGTTTATTTGTATTTGCTTTGTATTTGCAGAGCAAGCAAGAAATCACGAGCAACCTTGTGTTTCTCTCAAAACTCTGATGAAACTCTCATGAATGAACTCAACTAGAAAGATGAAATTGTCACATGTCGGAGCTCTAGAAATTCCAAAAGCATGTAATCACATCATTTTATAGTCTGTTTTTTGGGAAAGATGGTGCAGGGGTGGACAACAGACACGTTATTGACTCTCCTCTGGGGCATTCTCTTCTTTAGGGATAGAAGAGGAAATTAGGTTCAGGAGGACTGCACAACCCTTCTTTCCTTCGTCCTGTACACCCTCCCTTAAATCAGTCCCTGTAAGATACTCACCATAATCACGTACTTCACAACTGTTCTATAAGTAATTGTTTCTCTTATTTGATATCAAATTTAAAAAAATGAGAGCCAGATTGTAGCAAGCTGTTTGATGTTAAGCCCTTTATTACAGCACTAGAATTTGAAGCTTCTTGGAAGTTAAGTTTTTGTTTGTCTCGTATTGTTTTTTCTTCCTTAGGATAGAGACAGGGAGAGGTACAAAACTGCCAGATCACTCAGTATTGTTTCTTTTTAGAATTGCTTGGTCAAAAAAATTCAGGCAGGTGCTTCTTCTTAATGGATGTAAGCTTGACCACACTATTAACAATCTAGGCACTAGGTTAATTCTGTCTTTGTGCGACTGTACCCCCGGTAGGCCGGCATCCCATTCACAGTTTTTTCTACTCCCTGCTGGGATAGGTTCAGCTCCCACAAACCTGAACTGGATGAGGCAGTTTCAGAAAGATAGATAGATAGATGAGTAGATGTCGATTTTCTACACATGCTCACTCCAGCTACCCTGTGCAAAAGATTGGAACAAGTTCTGGGTGGGAGACTAGTGACTTAACTTTGGTCCGTTAGTTTTGGACCAACATGGAGTTGCGAGTTAGCTTAATAGTGTGTCTTATGTGGTACATAAAGAGGGGTCGAAGACCTCCATCTAACATGCTTCTAACACGTCACTAAGATGTATCATACAAACAACAATATGAACTCCAACCTAGCAGAGCTGTCTGAAGGATGAATGTTCCTTTGTTATTCTAGAAGCTCTATTACTGAAATTGTTTTGTCATTCTCAGCACCTTTATACTTATATTTCTGTGCCTCAGATATTAATTTACACCTTACAAAGCTTAAACATACATTTTCTCCCTTTTTTTCTCTTCTTATATGTATTTTTTGAAACCCATTTGAATTTGGTGAGATGTAACCCAGTAAGTTGTTTACTGACATATAATTAATGTAATGTCTTTTATGCTTTATGTGGATTTGTGTTTCCAGCTTGCTCAAGTGCTAGAATAAGCCCTCTGGAGGGTCCTTGGTATTTCTTTTGTTCTTGGGTTCACATCAAGGGTATCATTCCAGGGCAGACACCTTCAACCAATCAGCTTTTAAGTTGGGCTCTGACATCTTAATGCAGAAACTACACAAAAGACATTCAAAACACCCTGTTTGAAGAGCAAATAAAGTACTCTTCCTTCACCGTTCATGATGACACCTGCAAAATTCACTGAGCTTGGAAGAAAAAATTTGTCTTCCATTAAATTCTTAAAGCGACTAGAACTTGTAAAATTGTATGCCCCTGTGTGCAGGTTACCATCTTAATGATGTTAATGGCTAACTTTAACACTGACGGTGTGCTGGAGGTGAATGGCTTTACTAAAACAACTGTCTGTGCTGGTGTCAGATCCACACAATCTGGAGTGTCACAGAGCAAAACGGCCAAACTTCATCTTTGTGCTGCAAGTAAATGTCTTAAAACAACAACAACAAAATTTTACTTCTCGTAGGCTGAACTTTTAGTGCATTGATTATTTCACAGTTTCAAAGTTCTGGCTACACATTTTTAACCTTGGCACTGTTTGTGTAGCTGGTGTATTAGGACAGCTTAGCTATTAGCTAAACAAATGGGCCAGATGAACTGAATGGTCTCCTCTCGTTCTTCAAATTTCTTATGTTTCTTATGTGTAAGTTTTCACATTCTTCCCATGCCTGTGGGATTTTTTTTGGCTTTCTTTCTGTGCCCCAAAGATGTAAGTATAAATTGGCCCTGTATGACTATCAAAGTGTCCTTTGATGGATTATGTTACACCCAGTGTTGCTGAAATAGGTTCCATCCCCTAAAGCCCTGAATAGGATTACACACATTTGAAAGTGGATTGATGGATGGTTAACAATTTCTAGCAAGAAATCCCACAGTTCTCACCTCAAACACCATATAGCATTTAGATATAAATATGCATACTTTATAAATATACACTGCTGTATACTTCACTTACATTTGTATATATATACTGCTCAAAAGAATTAAAGGAACACTTTTTAATGAGAGTATTGCATCAAGTCAATGAAACTTATGAGATATTAATCTGATCAGTTAAGTAGCAGAGGGGGTTGTTAATCAGTTTCAGCTGCTGTGGTGTTAATGAAATTAACAACAGATGCACTAGAGGGGCAACAATGAGATGACCCCCAAAACAGGAATGGTTTAACAGGTGGAGGCCACTGACATTTTTCCCTCCTCATCTTTTCTGACTGTTTCTTCACTAGTTTTGCATTTGGCTACAGTCAGTGTCACTACTGGTAGCACGAGGCGATACCTGGACCCTACAGAGGTTGCACAGGTAGTCCAACTTCTCCAGGATGGCACATCAATACGTGTCATTGCCAGAAGGTTTGCTGTGTCTCCCTGCACAGTCTCAAGGGCATGGAGGAGATTCTAGAAGACAAGCAGTTAGTCTAGGAGAGCTGGAGAGGGCCATAGAAGGTCCATAACCCATCAGCAGGACCAGTATCTGCTCCTTTGGGCAAGGAGGAACAGGATGAGCACTGCCAGAGCCCTACAAAATGACCTCCAGCAGGCCACTGGTGTGAATGTCTCTGACCAAACAATCAGAAACAGACTTCATGAGGGTTGCCTGAGGGCCCAAATGTCTACTGCCCTGTGCTCACTGCACAGCACCGGGGAGCTCAATTGGCATTTGCCATGGAATACCAGAATTGGCAGGTCCACCACTGGTGTCCTGTGCTTTTCACAGATGAGAGCAGGTTCACCCTGAATATATGTGAAAGACGTGAAAGGGTCAGGAGAAGCCGTGGAGAACATTATGCTGCCTGTAACATCGTTTAGCATGACTGGTTTGGTGGTGGGTCAGTGATGATCTTGGAGGCATATCCATGGAGCGACTCACAGACCTCTACAGGCTAGACAACGGCATCTTGACTGCCATTAGGTATCAGGATGAAATCCTTGGACCCATTGTCAGACCCTACGCTGGTGCAGTAGGTCCTGGTTTCCTCCTAATGCACGAGAATGCCCGGCCTCATGTGGCAAGAGTATGCAGGCAGTACCTGGAGGATGAAGGAATTAAAAACAATTGAATGGCCTTCACGATCCCCTGACTTAAACCCAATAGAACATCTGTGGGACATTATGTTTCGGTCCATTAGGCGCCGCCAGGTTGCTCCTCAGACTGTACAACAGCTCAGGGATGCCCTCATACAGATCTGGGAGGAAATGCCACAAGACACCATCCGTCGTCTCATTAGGAGCATGCCCCGATGTTGTCAAGCATGCATACAAGCTCGTGGGGGCCACACAAGATACTGAAAAGCATTTTGAGTAGCAGAAATTAAGTTTTTGAAAAAATGGACTAGCCTGCCACATCTTCATTTCACTCTGATTTTAGGGTGTCTACACAATTGAGCCCTCTGTAGGCAGAAAACTTTTATTTCCATTAAAAGACTTGGCATCCTTTTGTTCCTAAGACATTGCCCTGTCGTTATTTGTATAGATATCCAACTTCATATTGAGATCTGATGTATCTAATGTGTTTCTTTAAAGTGTTCCTTTAATTTTTGTGAGCAGTGTATGTATAAATCCATTGCTTATTTAAGTTTCTTAAAGCATTCAAAATTAAACAGCAAAGAGTAAAGAAAAATTATAGTTCTACACACAGACTGTTCTTAGACAGCGAGCTGCCCAGTTCCCCCGCTGTCACACCGTAATCCAGATATAGGGTCTGCCATTAGTGATTACACTTCTACTCTAGGGTCTCTTTCCTATATTAAGAGGGGTAACCTGATCAAAATGTGTTAGCCCTTTAATGGCTTTTTGCACAAGTTTAGGATGTAGGTCTGGAGCCAAGAATTATTTTTGGTGAATAGGAATAACGTTTCAGAACCAGCATTCTCAACCTTGCTTTTGCAAATGTATATACCGGGCTATTCAAAATGAAAGAGCAGGTTTCAAAAATGTATTTCAAACAAACTGTATGAGACAGAAACACATTCTGCACATCACTGGAGAGAGGAAAGTTCAAAGTTAAAAGCCCACCTTAAAGTACCAGTGAATGCCCCAGAGTGCTGTTTCTCATTTATAGTAAAATGGTGATAACACCACAAGACAAATCATTTTGCGTGCTGCAATTTGCGTGAGTGTGAGTCTATTGTTCAAGTGCAACGTGAATTCCACCGACGGTTCAACAAACAGCTGCCTCGTCATAAGCAAATTTATGAGTGGCATAAAAAATTCATAGAAGAAGGTTGCATTTGTGAATTTCCCCTTGGGATTAATAAAGTATCTATCTATCTATCTATCTATCTATCTATCTATCTATCTATCTATCTATCTATCTATCTATCTATCTATCTATCTATCTATCTATATGCAAATGTAAAAGCACTGGCCATCCATGCACATCAGATGAAAATGTCGAGCATATCCGAGGTGTGTTCGAACAGAGCCATAGAAAAGCCACATCACAGTTAAACACTGAACTTGAATTCCTCAAAAAAAAGAGTATGCCGTGTTCTTAGACAGCATCTGCATATGAAGCCTTACAAGTTGCAATTAGTGCAGGCGTTGCATCCTGACGACCATGAAAAAAGGTTTGAATTTTGTACTGCAATTCTGAAGGATATGGAAGAGGACAATTTTCCCAAATGACTAATTTTTTCAGATGAATCAACTTTCTGTCTCTCTGGTAAGGTTAAGTGCCACAATGTTAGAATTTGGGGGTATGAAAATCCTTGCATAGTCATCGAACATGAAAAAGAGTCACCGAAGGTAAGTGTGTTTTGTGTCGTTACTGCAAACAAAGTTTATGGACCTTTCTTTTTTGCGGAGCAAACTGTGACTGGATTTTCATACCTGGACAGGCTACAAAACTGGTTGTTAATCCAACTTCAAAAGATTTGAATGACTTCATTTTCATGCAAGATGGTGCCTTGACTCATTTCCACTTGGAGGTGTGGCGTTACCTGAATGACACTATTTCAGGACGATTGATTGGAAAAAGTGGACAACAAGATCTTGCTCATCATCTGTGACCTCCCAAGTCTGCAGGCCTTACCCCCTGTGATTTTTATCATTGGTGGTACATTAAAGAAAGAGTGTTTGTTCCACCTATGCCCGCTAATCTTTAAGATTTGCGACATTGTATTGAGGAAGCTGTGAATTCAGTATACTAGGGATCAGTTGACTTGTGTGTGGCAAGAAATGGTGTACCATTTTGATGTTTGTCGCACTACACACGGTGCTCATGTTGAATGCATGCAACCTCAAGGATCATAGGACCAAACTTTGAACTTTCCTCTATCCAGTGATGTGCGGAATGTGCTTCTGTCTTATAGTTTGTTTGAAATAAATTTTTGAAATCTGTTTTTTCATTTTGAATAGCCCTGTACTTTGCTATGGATTTTGTCAGAAATGCCTTTTTTTCAGCTACAGTACTTTATTTTCTCTATACATATACTGTATGTATATCTCATAAAATTTATATAAATGTACTTACAGTTAGGTCCATAAATATTTGGACAGAGACAAGTTTTTTGTAATTTTGGTTCTGTACATTACAACAATGAATTTTAAATGAAACAACTCAGATGCAGTTGAAGTGCAGACTTTCAGCTTTAATTCAGTGGGTTGAACAAAACGATTGCATAAAAATGTGAGGCCACTAAAGTATTTTTTTTAACACAATCTCTTTATTTCAGGGGCTCAAAAGTAATTGGACAAATTAAATAACTGGAAATAAAATGTTCATTTCTAATACCTGGTTGAAAACCCTTTGCTAGCAATGACAGCCTGAAGTCCTGAACTCATGAACATTACCAGATGCTGGGTTTCCTCCTTTTTAATGCTCTGCCAGGCCTTTAATGCAGCGACTTTCAGTTGCTGTTTGTTTGTGGGCCTTTCTGTCTGAAGTTTAGTCTTCAACAAGTGAAATGCATGCTCAATTGGGTTAAGATCAGGGGCCTCATGCATAACGCCGTGCGTAGAATTTGCACTATAACATGACGTAAGCACAAAAGCCGAAATGTGCTTACGCACAGAAAAATCCAGATGCAGGAATCTGTGCGTACTCTTGCGCGTTCTTCAGCTACATAAATCCCGGTCAGCATAAAAAGTAACGCTCATGCACGCGTGTGCTGTCCCGCCACAATTCCTCCCAGAATTATGCCTCTTTGAATATGCAAATCAATATAAATAGTCATTAAGCTCAACCTTCTGTGAAAAGACAATGGGAAAAGCATGGGGGAAAATATAAGAATTTCAGCGAATACCAAGTGGAGGCAAAGGAAAAACATACTATTTGTTTATTTAAACCGTGGTATAATCAACAAAAAGAAGTTGATCGAGTGACATAGCGTGTTGGAGAAACTTGAAAGCTCAAAGTTCACAAAGTCGCACAGTGCCAGAAATAAAAAGAAGTCACATATTAAAGTTGCTGTGAAAAGGCGAGTTATAGCCCACCATCTGAGTGTCATATGAAAGCTTATTAGGGTACAGACACACATAGGCACACAGTGGGGAAAAAGCACGAAATGTCAACTTCAATTTTGAAATTTCCACTTTAATCATGTAGTTTATTTTGTCATTAAAGTAGAACATCATAAACTTCATCTTAAAATCGTTTAATTAACCAGTTTCTCAATTCACATCGTAATTAAAGTAGCACGTTAAATGCTTTGTTTTGTATGTGATCTTCTATGTGCACTATGTGTGTGAATCACTACTTGCTTCTTAAACCGGCTCTCTTCCTCCAACTGGACACAGAATCCATTACATTCGTGATATTATAGCTCTCTGAATAACTAAAATACTGAGATGTATACGTGATACCATTTTCATGATGATAAGAGTTAAAGCACGTTATTAAACATGGGTTTCACGGCGCAGTGATTCTGTGCAACCTTCGATGAAATTATTTATTGCAGCAGTACTCATGGGCCGTTCTAGGCTCGTGGCGGCCCTAGGCAGAGAAAGAATCGGTGGCCCCTTCGCCCGCCAATGTCAATATGGTATCGTATGCACGGTGGATGGCCACGTCCGTTGCAGAAACTGCATAGCCACCTCGTGCTAATCACACAAGTGTTTAAGTTTTGTCGAAATTTGCTGCTGCGTTTTTAGCTGTGTCGTTATTTTCTCTTTCTGTTTTATATTCAATATATATTGCCGTGGCCGCCCCTGCAGTCCTTGCTTTTCTTTCTCCAAGTAACCGATCGCCACACAATCACCTCTGTAATAGACGTTAAGCCATCTGTAAGCTTAGAGCGCCAATTCTTCACAACGTTTAAGGAACATTGAAATATCTTCGTAGTACATGTTTAATTATTCTATCCTTCACGCCAGTCCCAGTGAAGAATATAGATTATTTAAACGAAGTTAAAGTTTTATCTGTATAATATAATAAACATATTTTGCTGCATTTCATTTTAAAAATAATATCATCATCATATGTAAATACGCGCTTTATAAAGTGGCTCAGGTTGTGCGATATTATAACTGTACTGCAAGTTTACAGTGGGGTGATTCTACTTATAAGTACAAACAGTTCTACAAGGAGCAATTGATTGAGTGCATTTATAGTTCTTGGGATGAAACTGTTTCTGAACTGCGAGGTCCATATAAGAAAGGCTTTGAAACGTTTTGCCGTGGCTGAGGCAGCGTGTGCTTGATGCTGTATACTGATAATTCTCTTTCCGATCAGCTGCTGCTGTGATTCACACTCAGATACAGTGATATAAATACTCCGAGTGGTGCAGTGAGAGTAATATGGAAAAAGATGATCTGCTGTGGCAACTCCTAACGGGAGCAGCTGAAAGAAGAAGAAGAAGAAGAAGAAGAAGAAGAAGAAAAAGAAGGTGCAATGAGAGTAACAACGCTAAAGAAGTTATCCATCCATCCATTTTCTAACCCGCTGAATCCGAATAGGGTCACGGGGGTCTGCTGGAGCCAATCCCAGCCAACACAGGGCACAAGGCAGGAACCAATCCTGGGCAGGGTGCCAACCCACCGCAGGACACACACAAACACACACTAGGACCAATTTAGAATCGCCAATCCACCTAACCTGCATGTCTTTGGATTGTGGGAGGAAACCGAGCGCCCGGAGGAAACCCACGCAGACACGGGAGAACATGCAAACTCCACGCAGGGAGGACCCGGGAAGCGAACCCGGGTCTCCTAACTGCGAGGCAGCAGCGCTACCACTGCGCCACCGTGCCGCCCACTAAAGAAGTTATGGTATTTGGAATACTATGGCTATTCCCAGGACCATTATATTGTTACAGGTTAATTACAATCAGATGCATTGCACTAATAAACACTATGTGATTAATTTCAGTGTACAGTATTTATGAAGCCGCGTCAGGAAAGGATAATCACACAGGAACAGTAGCACTGCTTTGATGCTGGGTGCCACCAGTCTGAAAAACCGAGCGGAGAACTTGTGTACAACAGGATATGAGGTACCGTGGAAATGTGCGTGGCTTTACGCCAAGTGTAGGTTTTATGCCTTGCGATTTGAACATGGAGACGTTCTTATTCAAAATTTCTGTGCGTACGTACCGTTTATACATGAGGCCCCAGGTGACTGACTTGGCCATTCAAGAATTTTCCACTTCTTTGCTTTAATAAACTCCTGGGTTGCTTTGGCTGTATGTTTTGGGTCATTGTCCATCTGTATCATGAAATGCCGCCCAATCAATTTGACTGCATTTAGCTGGATTTGAGCAGACAGTATGTCTCTGAACACCTCAGAATTCATTCGGCTGCTTCTGTCCTGTGTCACATCTTCAATAAACACTAGTGTCACAGTGCCACTGGCAGCCATGCACGCCCAAGCCATCACACTGCCTCCACCATATTTTACAGATGATGTGGTATGCTTTGGATAATGAGCTGTTCCACGCCTTCTCCATACTTTTTTCTTGCCATCATTCTGGTAGAGGTTGATCTTGGTTTCATCTGTCCAAAGAATGTTATTTCCAGAACTGTGCTGGCTTTTTTAGATGTTCTTTAGCAAGTCCAATCTAGCCTTTCTATTCTTCATGCTTATGAGTGGCTTGCACCTTGCAGTGCACCCTCTGTATTTACTTTCATGCAGTCTTCATTTATGGTAGTCTTGGATATCGATACACCTAACCGCTGGAGAGTGTTGTTCACTTGGTTTGCTGTTGTGAAGGGGTTTCTCTTCACCATGGAAATGATTCTATGATCATCCACCACTGTTGTCTTCCGTGGATGTCCAGGTCTTTTTGTGTTGCTGAGTTCACCAGTGCTTGCTTGCTTTCTCAGGATGTACAAAACTGTAGATACTGTATCAATTTCTTGGATGGGTTTTTTTCTGTTTTCGCGGCTTACGGATGGCTTCTTTCACCGGCATCACATTTTTATGCAATCTTTTTGTTCAACCCACTGAATTGAAGCTGAAAGTCTGCACTTCAACTGCACCTGAGTTATTTCATTTAAAATTCATTGTGGTAATGTACAGAACCAAAATTTGAAAAAAGTTGTCCCTGTCCAAATATTTATGGACCTAACTGTATATGACCGATAATGTGGCCAAGTAAATAAGGATTTTGTAGTCTGTGCCTACACATTGCATGCTGCAAAATTGTGACAGGGAAAAAACCTTTACAGAGGGATATTTATGTGTGTGTCTGTGAAGGTGACGCTGCACGGTAACTCAAAAATGAATCACTCAATCCAAATGAAACTTGCCACTGTTATATTTTTTTTCAATAATAGTATTCTCACTCCTGCTTCTCATCTTTCATATTGTTTGACTGTGTGACCCTAATGAATTCAGTTCTGTCGTTTCTCCAGTTTCTGTCTCCCAATTATACTTTCTCCAAGCTTCTCTATCATCATAACCTTTAGTCTTTTACTTCATGCTAATCCTTATGCTGTAATTATTGGCTGTGTCTGTTACAGAATCCATCACCCCTTCAGCCTGCTTTTAGAGTTTGCAGTTACTGCTTCATTATGTGCAAACCCAACGTCTTTAGTAGTCTCCTTCATCTATTAACTCTTTCCTCGATACTTTAGATGGACACATTATTAGAAAAGTCATCCAATCCTAAATCTCCTTATGACCTTACCTTTGTCCTCCAGCAACTCTTACAACAATATTGACAGCTTTGCTTTTAATACAGAGTTAAGAAATACATTTTCACAGTCCCTGTTAGCCAGAATCCAAGCAAAGCAGCTTTGCTGACAGACTATGCAGTACAGGAGTGTCGACGTGGAGGATTTCTTAGAGGGCAGGGAGACATATCAACATTAAGACAAGGTATATAGGAGTGAGATAGTATGTTGGCAGGCACTGTAGACTTGACTCCATTTCGAAAAAGATAACAAAAGAATTCCTTTTTATTTGCTTTTTTTGGGTAATGGAATCTTAATTCATTGTATACCAAACACTTTTCCCTTGACGCTTGTGAGAGTTATCTGAATAAAAGTGATTGGCTTGAATAGGACCTTGCACTTGTTGTTTGGAATAGCTGAACCAGAAAATATATGGAAGGACAAGTGAACATCTGGATGATGAAAATGATCCACATTAACGATCAAGTCCACCTGTGTGAATAATGGAATGTCACATAAAATTCCAGGCCACACTTGTAATGCAATTATCAGCACTACTGGCTGGTCATGCTTATTAGATTAGACAATCTCTCATTTGCCATACTGCCATATGGGTCCACTGGCATTTCGTTATCTAGCACCCTCGTGTTTTTGGCAAGTAGTTCACCATGCATTAAGAGTATGGATTTGGGTGCTGGCAGAGAAACCATGCAAGAAAAAAGCAACATTGAAAAGATGGTAAGGTAAAAATAAAGTATACTACCGGCCTGTGTGGAGTTTACACATTCTCTTAGCGTCTTTATGCTTTTTTTCTCCAGGTCCTGTGGTTTTCCATCATATTCCAAAGATGTGGCAATAAATTGTACTAACACAAGTGGGTTTGTTTGTTTGCATAGGCAGACATCCTATCTGTGGATGGTTCCCACTTTCTACCTCATACTGCTAAGATAGGCTTGTGTCTTCCGCAGTCATGAAACTTGCATGGATGCTTCCAAAGAGTAGCCAACATTGAACCATATCAATGTGCTTTTAATCTACAGTAAGGCTTACCAGATCACTGCTGATTCATTTTACTTTCCCTTGTGTTTATTTAAGTATTTATTAGGGTGATTTTTTTCTATTCTTCTGTTATATGTAGAGGTCCTCAAAGGCAATCATTTTCCAGGTGGAATTTAAGGTACAGCCATTAAAATGTTGCATATAGAAAATGAGCTGGTTCAGTAAATGGATGAATGGATGTTTGAGGACATAAAGTTGCCCCAAGTGATTTAACCTTTTAAAAATCCATATTGTCACACAAACTCAATTACTTTGGTCAGGATCATGGAGAGCTAAAACAACTTATACTGATTCATTGTTTCCAATACCATATTAGCAGAAGTTGGACATTGGACGTGTTTTCCCATTAGTTTAATTTAGCCTCTGCCATAAGGTAATCTGGGAAAAGAAATTGCTGATTTATATTTGTTTAAGGCCTCCTCTAGAACCAACAACAAACACTGTGTTAGCCTGTTCCCTGTCTGT
Source organism: Polypterus senegalus (assembly GCF_016835505.1). NCBI lineage: Eukaryota > Metazoa > Chordata > Cladistia > Polypteriformes > Polypteridae > Polypterus > Polypterus senegalus. The sequence continues at coordinate 70,255,841 of NC_053163.1, read as the reverse complement.
CTCTAGCAATCTGTATGAACGAGGACCTGTTTAAAGCTATAACCTTTAATTATCTGCATGTACGAGAACCCATTAATCATTACTTTTCGTTAAGGTTTGCTTGATTAAAATGGAGCTTGACAGACTTGATAGGATAATATAAAAAGTCCCTCAGCTGCAGCCAGCTAGTGTCTTATGCCGATTTGAAGGTATATAGAAGTTTTTATTTTTTTTTTGCTTAGCAAGATTGATTATTCACTCTTGGTAAGCTGAGAAGCAACTTCTTGGTACAGTAAACAAAGGCATATTGGAGATATGCTCCTGCATAAATTGATGCCAAGGAATTTCCTTTGGTTATGAATCATAAATTATATTACACTGAAATGAGACTCAAATGCAAACCATCCAGCTTGAAAGGGAACCCTGGTATCTTTGTATATTTGTATTCACAATGCTAATAACTTTCCATATTTACTGTAATCATGTCTAAAAAACCTTCTCAAATTGCAAGGTATCCCTTTATCATCCCATTTCCTAAAGATGTGCACATTGGATTACTTGGCATTCCCAAGCTGGTCTGTGTTGTGTGGACAGGCTCCCCTCTAGCTTTATTTCCTGCCATACACCCACTACCTATTTCACCCTGACATAAATTAAGCAGGTTTGAAAACAACCAGATTTGAAAATGAATGGGTGAAAGGATGGAAATCCTCTTAGGAAAATTAAAACAGTTAGGTTTTTCTTATTGTGTCTTATCCCCGAAGCGTTTTTCACAATTGATGTAAATGTAATGTGGCATCATCCATAAGAATGCAAATGGCTGTTGTTTTCTTGCTGTTGTACTCACATTTTCCATTGCCTAAGAATATTCTAATACAAAAATAAATAACCTTGAAAGCTGTTTTCTGTGATTTAACAGTTAAAGAGAATTTAAAAAGGGGACAAACTATGTAACATTGAGTAGTACTAATACATAAGGAATGTGTTTACATGTGCTTTGATAACCCAATTATTCCCAGAAACTTGATTTCTAAAATGCTCCGTAAACCCTTATTGTGGTTAAGGAAACCGGGTTAACACACATACTGTAGTTTTAACTGGGATACAGTAAAGGATTTTGTAGTTTGCATATGCATGTTGTACTGTGTTTGCCCGCGCAAATGTATTTGCTTCACATATTATATATGATATAGAAAAATGCAAATGCTTGGCCAATCATATTATTCCTTCTCCTTCTCCTGATTGAGATAATGTGTCTCAATATTTCATAAATCACTAAGTTTATGTTGATGATCAGAACGTAAAGTTCTAAGCTCACCAGCACACTTTCAGGAGTAGTAGGGTAACGCATAAGAAAGTAATGTGCGTTAAGTACTCTACTTTTTAAATTAACAAGTAACCTAATGCAATATTTATTTTATTAAAATTAAAATATCTGTGTTATTACAATACCAGTAAATCTGGGTGTTATTCAAGAAGAACACATATTTGTAAGGCGCTCCTTTGCAGGGCTCAAAATTGTGCTGCATGCAATCTGGTAGCAGAAACATACAAATAAAGTGCTAGATTGAAACAATGCGCTCGGGTGATGCAGTGGAATTATGGGTGGCTCAGGTCGAGGATGTAAAAAGAGGTTGGATATTATTTACTTCAGAGCACTTGAAGGACTAAACACATTTATAAAACACAAGAAAATGATCAAAGGGTTCATGTTGTTTTCAGATTCATAGCAGCCAATGATGATGTTTGGCTCTTTTTTGCGCACATTAATGACATCTGGGTATTTTGTCAAAGAAGAACTCCAGAAGCACACTTCCATACATAAATAAAGTTTTTTTAAGAAAACAGGCTTCTGCCTTAACCAGGTTACTTACTTAAACACAGTTTTGTGTGTGCATGGAAACGCACTCAAGGAGACATGGAAATTATTGGAGTCTCACACCAGAACTCTTCAGTGCCTGTCTGTTGTCCCCACAGTGAAGGTAAAAATCTACCCTTTAAGGTCCCAGGTATTTGAACTCTGCTTTGGGCTTGTGCTATCCAAACATAACGTCTTTCCTAATAAATTGTCTTGTTTAATAACATAGTACAATGGCTAGATGGAAAAACGTACAGAGATAAAGACAGGTTTAGGGTGCTTGTTTAGAATACTCATTAGTCATACAAGGAAATGAGGCCTCTAAAGTTTATTTGAAACTGTTCAATAAAACTAAAACAAAATTCAAGAATCAAATCTTAACAAGTTAAAAATGTCATATCAATCTAAAGATTCCTTTTCTTAAATATAATGAATTTCACAAAGAATAGCACTGAAGATTTGTTTAACTAAAATGCTCAGCAATGTGTACCACCATCTTAAATATTGTTACAGCAATGATGTTAGAAGCAACGTTGGCATCCACCCACAATGCAACAATATGGCAACTGTACACAGCATAACTGAGATTGTGAGAAGCATCCAAAATATCCTCAAAATGATGGCACAAAAGAAATGATAGAAAGTAATAACAATCCCAAATATACAATAGTATCAAAAAAAATCAGTTCTACTGGTTAATAAATCATACATTTATGATGCCTATCTGTAGCGGTCACAAAGCCGCTAGCAGTTGCGGAGATGTTAATATTCACACCGTTAGTTTATTTTATTGTGGGGACCCCAGGAACACACCCAGCATTGACCCCACATGCACACACTCACACATAGAGGCATTGATAGTGACACAATGAATAGTTAAATAAGCAACACAAAGTATAACCAAAACCATACTGTATATGCAAAGGCCCTCCCCATTGGCGACAATAACTTACAACACTAACAGCAAACAATAAGCACTAACAGCAATGTTCAAAACAGTCCAGTATGGCAGGGGCAGTGGATGATGGATGCGTGATTGAAATGCCTTGTGAACAGCTTTCTGAAAGCAATGTACAGTTTTATCCTACCATGTTCCTGATGTGGTGTGGGGTTTGAAGTGATTGGGAAAGCTCCTTCTGATGAAGACGTATCTACCCAGTATGAACTCACATGGCCAGGCAGGCACAGGACAGCACATACCTCCAGACAGAAACTGTAATCCAAGGTGGTCAAGTCGCAAATCAGTTGTGTGCATGAGGAGTATTAACAAAAAGACAGGTGATCACAATCTTTTAGGTTCCTTTCTAATGGGCCTACCTGTTCAAATAAAACAAAATAAATAAATAAATTCTTTGCATTTATATAGCACTTTTCTCACTACTTAAAGTGCTCAACAATTGCAGGTTAAGGGCCTTGCTCGAGGGACCAACAGAGCAGAGTCCCTTTTGGCATATACGGGATTCAAACCGGCAACCTTCCGATTGCCAGTGCTGATCCCTAGCCTCAGAGCCACCACTCCGCCTGTTCAGTCTTCTTCCCAGCAGCTCCTGCACCCCAGAAGCTGTCCAATACCATTATACCTCTGGGAGATAGAGCACATTTTAAGTAGCAGTGTTTCATACCTGCGGTAAATGGCATGATGTATTACTTCAGGGTTGTATTAATGGTATCAAATGAAGAAATACCATTGAAGAAACATCTGAGCAGAGTTAGCTTCCCTTCATTTCTTTCCCAAGATGCCCCTTCTACTGGGGGATTCTTTAATGAGGCGAGGACAAATTGGCCTCTGAACACTTCATCATCAGAACAGGTGTAATTTTATACGGTATATCTACCATCCACAGCTCAAGCAATCATTTAATGCTGCATCCTTAGATAGAGGGCATTGTAAGTATCATTCTCTTTCAATATTTCACATTTTCTCTGTTTTTTGGTAACACCTACACAATGTCACAAACTTCTATGCCCTTTGCGTGTCACAGCCAAAGAGATATGCACTGGACATGAATGTCATGGGTTGCCAGCTTCTGCCACAGAGACTCACGTTACGCAACCACCAATACTGTCTTATCTTGGCCAGTGCCGGGCTTATTCCAGGACGGAGGGTTATGAGCTTTTAGGAAAGCCTTAAGAAGTTGGAGTTTTTCAAGCTAAACAAACAGAGGTAGAATATATAAAAATGTAAACATCTAATTATAAACAGAAGATTTAAAATTTGATATCAGCTGTTAATTTAAAATAAGAGCTTTAAAGAAAATAGGATAAGGTCTGGAAGCGGCAAAGCATACATTTTGCACAGGTGTTCTGCATCTTTCTTTCATAATGCAAATTTCAAACATTGTACCAAAGTTTCCAGGTTAAAAGAAGCGGCCCCAGTATTGCTTTAGATACTCATTGAATAGAAATTAGTGAGCAGTGCTTGGATAATTCTTATCAAAGTTTCAGTTGAATGTTCTTTTGAACTTTTCTGCAGCTTTTCTACTCTTTTACCTCCTCCTTTATTGAATAGTGTTTTACTTCTGTTGTAGTCTACACCTTCAGACAACACTGTAATATTTAACACATTGCAAAGAAACACTTTTTTGACTTCTAGCCACAGTGCTAACTATGAAATGTTTTATACAAAACGTATCCAATGAAGCATAAAAGAGCACTTCAGCATTTTAACTATTTAAGAACAAAAGGTATCAGGTACAGCACTCTTGAAGTGTCTTGGATTTCCTCCAGTCTATTTTGACACGTTAAGTCGTGCAGCTGCTTCGTTCTATCTAGTTCTTACTGTGAACACATCGGAACTGGCTTTCTTTCCCCAAAATTGCCCGCCTCTACTCATAGAACTGCACGACATTCCAAAAATTCCTGCAGTCCTCCATTGTTAGTAAATGACTCTACTCCAGTGATTCACTGAAAAGCAAAGTCTTAGTTCTTTTTACAGTCAGGCAGGAAGGATATGACACAAAGAAAATAATGTGCCACTCTCTTAATATCATCAAGTATATTTTTTGCTTTACAAATTTTTCAGATCTGTATGTGATTTGATAATGTCAGGCCAGCTGGGTGGGTATAAAGCACAGGGTTTGAGAGCACTAAACACACGTCAATTAAAACTTATTAAAAGTACATTAATATTCAGTGTTATCTTTTCCCATTTATGTGTTTTTGCTGCTGGTGATCTATGTGAGTGTACAATTTGGAAATGACCTTGTTCTTAAAAACGTCTGAGGAGTCCTACCTTATACTTTGTTCCAGACAGTCACTTTCTTCTGTATGAAGAAGAGCTTCCTGATGTCTGTCTTGAATTATGCCCCTTTATTTGTTGTATGTATGGCACCATTTAGCTGAATGGATTCTGCTAAATTAACTTTGTTTACACTGTAGACAGGTGAAAGGACACTGGTGGATATCAGAGAAATTTTGGGATGCCAGAAGGGTCACCCCTTTTAATCCAAATATAAATCATGTCAATTAAAATAAGCACTTACTGCAAAAGAGAGTAAAACAGGAACAATTCAGTCGCTGTGACTTTTTCTCTTAGGTTCGTAACTCAATAGGGTGGACCTTTCACAGGAGCACCGTTCTGGTGGCAGTTCAGGTCCAGACTGAAACACCCCTCTTTAGGGCATCTTTTCTTTTAAAGAACTCCAAAATGGGCTGAGTATTTTGCCCTCTCTAGGCATCTTTTCACCACTGTGGGTGAATATAGAGATGACAGTGTTAGCGACAGTGCCTCCTCTTGCCCTGTAGTGGTATCTCTTACCTCAGATAAACCTGAAAGGTGGTCCTCCGTTGTGAGGGCATGATAACACCTTTATAGAAGCTGAACGCCAGAATAAAGTCACCATTAAGTTTTCACTATTTATTTATTGAGTTCTATTTGCCTCCTGGAATAAGACATGACAAGAAATTCAAAAGGCTTCCTGCTTGCTTTTGTCTGTATAATAATTTTAGCATGTGCTACTTAATTGGAGGAGTCATTACAGGTATGTGTGTGTGTTAGCATGCCCTGCAAAGGACTGGTGCCCAGTCCAGGGCTGGTTTCTGCCTTGCATTCAACATGACTCGGTGAAGCCCTTGATCCACGTGACCCTGAACTGAATAATCAGGAGGGTCATTGGATGACATTGGATCACAGTAGCATATGTTTATTTCTCAGAGCTCCACAGAACTGGATTTAGTTTCTCGCCTAAGAAGAGTTTACACAAAAATAATTTCACTGATGCCTTCCTGTGCATACATGTATTGTATTATAGGCTACAGTATGTCACTGATTAATGCAATCATTACACAATTTTACTACTGAAGAGTTAAGATATTTAATCTTTAAAGTCTTCTTAAAATTCTTTGTTAAAACTGTGAATATTATAATGAAGAATAGCAGAACTGTGCACAAATTGTGTAAAAAAATTCATTTAAAAGTTCATTTGCATACTTTTTAGTTATGATAATGATGCACTGCTTTAGTTTATTATATTTCCATTTTAGTATTTCCTTCTCATATACTTCGATATATTGTGTCTTCCTAGTCATAAAAACAATGCTTTTTATTGCACTACTTTATTAAATTGGACTGGTGTCACGTCCAGGGTTGGTTCCTATGCTGCTGTGACATAATTTGGTCACTGTGACCCTGAACTCATTTAAACAGTGTGACGGAGTGCCATCATCCTTACCCAGCCTGATGCCCTCAAGACTGAAGGACAGGAGGAGACAGCATATACAGGATATTGTCTCCCCTGGAACAATAGATGGCAGCCCCGCTGCGTTGCATGAGTGCCACAGATTCCCACAACGCATCATGGGAGTTGAAGTTTGCTGCCGCAGCCCTGTTGAATTCCGTGGGTGCCACTAGAGGGGGCTGCGGAGACTTTGAAGCCCCACATCATGTCGCTTCCACTTCACCTGGAAGTGCTTTTGGACCACGTGTTCAGGACACCGGAAGAACTTCTGGCTGGTAAATAAAAGGAGCTGCTTGCCTCTGTTTCTGCAGTTTAGAGTCAGGAGGAAGGTGGTCAAAGTTTGCAAAGAGGAGTGGAGGAGGCAGTGACCAGTAGCAGACAGAGTGGAATAAGATAAAGCATTGAAGAGTGCTGTATATTGAGTGCCTTAGTGCTTTGTACTGTGGCTTTGGTGGGAAAAGCTTGCTCAAGAAGGGTTTCCCAGAATAAAAACTCTTTTCTACTTTTATACTTGTGTACTTGAGCCTGTTTGTGTTGGGTGTTTGGGGAGCTGCAGCACCCCCTGGTGTCCACCACATGTTCACTGGTTTTGTCACTGGTTTCCTCTTCAGCTCTGTTATGGGACAACCCACAAAAACTACAACCAGTGAAACCAAGCAAGTTTTATTTTCAACATAATTCTTATGTAAATCTGTAAATTTGTTGCAACATTCATTACATTTAAATAAACCATTTGATTTGCTTGAGCAAAAACTTACCTGTAACTGACATGACATCTTCATCCAGCGTGGGCTACAAAGGTAGTCAGTCAGATTGCAGATTAGGTGACAGTCACATGAGGGCAGGTCTGTGCCTGTGTTTATCAAATATCTCAGAGAAGCAAAATGGTCCTAACTGGCTCAAAGATCTCAGAGTGACACAGAGATTATGCCCCACTCTTATGAGTAAGAGTAAATGCATTTTATCAAATTTCCTAATTTATGAAACTAGTCCTAAATTCACCAGGATTTAGGAGAATATTTGATCTGTCAGAAGATGATTTTCAGGCAAAGATCAGTTCACACATTCCACGAAAGGCTGAATCGTTTGGAAATGCTAGAAAAGAGTGAGCTCATAAAAACATATCAGTTTGACAGAGTTGGAATCATTTTCATAACAAATTTTCAAAATTACATGATCAATCCATCTACATGGAGAAGCCATGCAATGTTTTGTCTTATTAAAGGTGTTGGTAAAGTTTCATGTGAAATGCAGTTTTGCAATAGCAATGACTTGGGTGTGTCACAACCAATCAACCATTTCTCAAATTTTGCTTCAAACTTTCAATGTCTTTCCAACACATGAGGTAATACACAGGTTCATACATTTCCCCCACCCCTCCACATGATGTAATGTTAAAGCAAGCTGCATATGTAATTCGCCAAGTGATATCACAGTATCAACACACAGGTGGTCATGGATGTCACTATACAGTAATAGCCAGCATATTAACCTGTAGACAGGTGGAGCTGAATGGGTGATTGACAAAGAAATGTCACACAGGTATGTTAATCTCTGAATTCCACTAACCCCCAGAACATTGTAACAAAAAACATTATAATCCCATGAATGTTCAAGACACAGACTGCAGGGTCATTGGATAAATAGAGCCTTACAGACAATAAGGGGGAATCACAGAGAGAGAGAGTTAAGGCATACCACAGTAGAAGATGATTGGGAAAAGTGGATGAAAGCAATTTCAGTAACAGTGCCGTGGCTAGTGTCAGTGTTACTGTTGAATCATGAGGTGTTTCCCTTAGCCATAATAGCAGGAAAGCGGTTCCTCTGAAAGTATGTCTATAGATCATTCATTGTTAAGTAAACATATCCATTATCAAGCTTTATTATCATTTGGTGCATGTCTAGTGTCAGAGACGGCTGGGGAGGCAACCCAGCCGGGACACCCAGCAGGACCGGAGGAGGGCTTGCGCCTTCCCCAGACCATGTGGGGGCGAACGCCCTGGTTGCTTTGGGGACCACGGGTAGGGAGCTTGGAAGCTCAACCCTGTAAGGGCCCATGGTCCCCACCAGGGGGTGCCCCGCTGCCTTCAGAACCCTGGACCTCAGCACTTCTGCCACACCCGGAAGTGCTGGGGGAAAGAGGAACAGGGACACCCAGAGTGTTTCTGGTTGTGCAGCCGATACTTCCGCCACACAGGGGAGTGTCGGCAGAGGAGTGTCGGGAAGCACCTGGAGCTCGTCTGGGTGTGGATATAAGGGGCCGTCTCCCTCCATTCGATGGCTGGAGTCGGGTGGAAGAGGACAGAGCTCGGAAGGAGAGGAGTGGAGGCGGATCAGAGAAGAAAAAGGCATTGTGTGAAGGTCTAGACTTGAAGGGGTGATTGGTGCTGTGGCACTGGGTTGATGCACTTATTTGTAAATAATATTGTAAATAAACGTGCGTGTGGTGATCAACATCATGTCTACCTGTCTGTGTCCGGGCTGTACCCCACACTAGGTATTTCCATCTTGGTGCTTGTCACAGGGGTGGTGGGGAGTTGCTGGAGCCTATCACAGATATCATAGGGCACAAGGCAGACACAAACTGTGAACAGAGCACCAGTCCATCAGTCCAACACACACACACACACACACACATATCAAACACACACTAGGGACAATTTAGTGCTGCCAATTCACCTAACCAGCATGTCTTTGGACCTTGGGAGGGGCTGGATTACCTGGAAGAAACCCACACAGACTCACACACAGGGAAGAACTTGGAAACTCCATGAATACTAATATCTTTAATAAATTTGCAAAAACCTCAAGTAAACTTCTTTTCACGTTGTCATTATGGGGTGTTGTGTGTAGAATTCTGAGGAAAAAAATGAATTTAATCACTTTTGGAATAAGGCTGTAACATAACAAAATGTGGAAAAAGTGAGGCGCTGTGAATACTTTCCGGATGCACTGTATATGTATATTCTAATGAAAGATTATTAATTAAGATTAATATTTACAAAAGTTCATATCTTCTTATATAATATGCTACCATGGCTGTCCGCTTGTCTGTACAGGATTTTAAATCACCTGACCTAAACCATTTGACTTATTGACCTGAAATTTGGTACACATGTACTACGTGACGTCCACTATCCGGGATGCCTTCGGGGTGATGATTGACCTCCAAGGTTGTTCCTCCTTCTTTATTACTTTATTCTATTGTAGAATCAACTCTCGCCTGCGGCCAGCATGGCGGCTGTGCGGTGCATCGTATGGGTGCCGTTCTCATCCCTACCACCTTCACCGTCACTTCCCCTACTTCTTTATATCTTAAATCATTCTTCAGGCAGATTGAAGAACAACAACAACAACATTTATTTATATAGCACATTTTCATACAAACAGTAGCTCAAAGTGCTTTACATATTAAAGAATAGAAAAATGAAAGACATAATTATAAAAAATAAATCAACATTAACATCGAGTAAGAGTAAGGTTCAATGGCCAGGGGACAGAAAAACAAAAAACTCCAGACGGCTGGAGAAAAATAAAATCTGTAGGGATTCCAGACCATGATACCGCCCAGTCCCTCTGGGCATTCTACCTAACATAAATGAAACAGTCCTCTTTGGATTTAGGGTTCTCACGGAAGGGCTTGATGATGATGATGGTCACGTAGACTTCTTCCTTTTAATCCGTCCATCATTGAAGACTTATGTGCTAGCTTAAGTGAAAAATTAGGGAAAATGTACTAAGTAACTGTAACACAAACACTGACTTAATCAGTTTTAATGCAAAAAATGCCGGCAAAAGAAGAGAAGAAACGGGCCACTAGGGTGGAGAAAACAAGAGCAGCTCAGGAAGCAGCAAATGCATTAACCTCTGAGCAAACAAATGCTAAACGTACAGAGAAAGTGAAAACTAGACAAGTGTATTCCAGTGCAGTGTGCTGGCAGTAGTGGTAGTAGTAATATAGTCAGCGAGTACAGTGAAATTCTTACTTTCATGTCCAACAAAAATGTGACTCATCTCTACCCTGCAGTGCCAAAATAAACAAGAGTATACTAAAATACATAACTCTCTTTCTATTAAAACTACAAATCAGTATATTTACTGTAGATAGTAGGCTGTACCCAAGAAGAAGGAATGGAAAAGAAACAGAGAATTGCAATAAATAACTGCAGATTACTCCCTTCAAAAATCTGGCCCAAGATATTTTGTTTGTCAGTCTGGAAGGTGTGTTTCTAATTATTCTACCTTGACAATTTTCAAATCTACAGTCGTTATTGTTATTTTACCTTCTAACTCAATCCACACTTTTCTAATCTCTTACATTTTATTTGATCCATTCCTCACACATATCTGTCAAATGAATACACCCTCTAATTCAATTCAGTTTCTCCTTATATAGCATTGTTCCTGGAAAACATATTCAGTGTGCTTAAATGTATTTACAACTATCTTACAATAATAGTAAAGTACTAAACCTTGCAATATTTACATACATCAACATTCCTATACATTTAAAATAAACAGTAAAGCTGAAATCAGCATCAATGATTAAATACAAAGTCATGTTGATATAAATGCTTGTTAGCTCAGTTGTATAAAATGTGTCAGTAACAGTTCACCATTGTGTTACCTGAAGTAAAACAAGATGATCTGGAATCAGTAATTGTTGAGAATTAAATTTCCAAGGAACTTTGATAGTCTATTTCATAGACCAGTAGTTTGTCAAAGTACCCATGGCATCAAATGCCACATCAGGGAACTGAAAAGAGGGCAAGTGGGTGAATAATTCACAATTATTACCAAGTTTTTATTTTTGATCTGGGCCATGTATGTCTAGTATAAACTGCTTTTGTGAGATTATATCTATATCTGCCATATCATTGAGGGTGTATTCAAGCACCATTTGAAGTAAATGAAGCTCAGATAGCTGTTTCATTCGTGTTTTAGTTTCAGAAAAATTAAATTAATGCAAGCACAGAATACCTTAGCAGGTCCAGTATCATATACTATAAATGTTACTCTTTAGTTTATTTCTATCTATTTATGCATTGTTCTGTGAGATTACAGTAATATCTGTATCTGTATATATTTTTCCAACTGTGGCTGTGCAATAATGTTGGAGCTGAAAAGCTTTTTTCTTTCTCTGATGTAGACCACTGTTTTTAACCTTTGTTCAATTTCATGCTGGCCTTGTCCACTTAGCCTTGGTGTTTTGTTCCCTTTCATTTTTATTTTATTTTTTCTCTTTTCTTCAAGAAAAGAAAAAGTTGATCCTTCTCAAATCATTTTTGACATTTGCCCTGGCCATAACTGGAAGAATGAAACTATGCTGCAATCTGTGGCCTAGTAATCCATTCCTTCAGAGTGCTGGTTGCTCCCGCAAGGCCAACTTTCATTATCAAAGTAAGCGAACCACACAGAGCTCTGCACAGTCCGAGCCACAGAAGCGCTAATTAGATACCTTCCTGTAAACAGCCAAGCGGCTCTTCAAAGGCATCAAGACATTAGTGACAAATATGACATGACAATTAAAAGCAAAATGCAGCTCTGAGCCAAGAAACTCCAAATTAATGAAGGTTCTAGCCAATGTGGTTGTAGATAGTGTCTGCGTAGGAAGTGCAATGTATTAGTCATGCTTCTAATTAAAATATGAATAATTATACAGCATTTTTTTAAATTTAGGTTTTACCAGTCATTCTCATTGATGTGACTTGGTTAGAGAAGAAAAAACTGAAAACAACAAATAGGACCTTGAGAGATCACTGGATAAAGTCTGTCAATTAAAGCTCTAAAACCAAATGCTTGTTACACCTCTGAAAGTTTAGCAATGTCTGTTCAACAATGCAGTGATAATACCAGTGAGTAGCAGCCTATATCCAAAAGAAGGACTTCTGCTCATCATGTGCTCATGATTACTCTGAATTATTTCATACACATCATTTCTAGTTTGATATGCTTGCTAATTTGGGAGGTGCAAATTTGAACCTGAAATTGACCAATCATGTACCGAATACTCACCTTCAGCTTTAACGCCTGGCTCTTCAGGATCTGTGTTGCAAAGAAGCTAAACTGTGATCTCATCTATTTTTGGTGTTACATTGAAATGATGTTTCCCAAATATATAGTGTTAGGGGTATGTACAATACTGGGAGAAAGGGACGAGGTTTGGAATACAGGTAGATGTGGTTTTTACTGTTATTCACCATCTTTTCTTGGCTTGGCAGTCTACGGTGGGAATTTTTGTGGTCGATTGCGGTAGTATAAATGAGTTTTTCTTCTGTTAGAGATTTAGTATGCATATGATTTCAGTGTATGACTGTGGTTACATTTTATTTGCATTGCTCTTTTAAGTTAACTTCCTATCAAAAGTGGAAGGGAGCAAACATATACAATTTCAAATAGTGTTGGAGATACAGTATATTCCCCATTAAGTCTATGAACTATAACACTGTGTACTTGAGGTGGGCTGCTCATGATTAACCCTGACCCCAAACATACATAAAAAATATTTTTACTACAACACAAATATAATAAAACAGAGCATAAGTTAACAGGGTTTGAAACAGTATACCCTGGTAAGGTAGATGTCCCACTTGCCTACCTTGAGGGATCTCCTGTTTCTCCACCTCCTGATCACTCCTTCTACCTTTCACTTTAGCTTCTCTTCTTCCTGCTAAAAAGCTCTCATTCTGACTGTAACTTTGTTGTTCTGGTGACAAGTAGAGTTTTTAATATCCCACCAAGAACTACTCCAAGGAAAAGCCATAAAGCTTGAATTGGACTAGCAAACTCCTGCTGCTATCTCATTAGACCTATTTCACTGTGCCTTTTTTAAGAGAGAGAACATACCCTAGACACTTTTCCTACAGTGGAGATATAGTATGTGAGTGACTTATTGGCTTGGGAGACCATTGGTCTATATCTCCTGGTTCCTCACTTTCCATCCCTACCTGTGTCTTGACTTGAGAATAGTTAAACCATGGGCACCATTCATTGCAAAGAGTTATAGAGTCTCCTGATGAATGGTCTTGTGCTACCATTGCCAGTACATTTACCACCAGAGACTCTCATTGCACTACTGGAATTCTCTCCCAGTTGTGGCCTCTACCTGGTGTTATCTCACAAACTCCTCAATTCCTATGTTTTTCAATGTAATAAACCTTGAAGATTTTAGCAGAATTACTGTATGTATTTTTTCAATGCGAAATCTGCAAATACCGAGAGAGATGCCAGTGCAAAATGTAGAAAAATGCAAAATCTCCTGGTAAATCATATAGATCTTCAAACACTGCTGGGTCTCATGCTTGTTATGTCAACAAATTTGACAACCTGAGGAGTACATATTCTAAGATATACTTTAAGGCACTTCACTTTTCTACTTACTTGGACAACATGAGTTCTTAGCGCTGTTGCCCTAGAGCTTCATGGGCTTGAAAACCATGCTTGTCTTCTGTCTGTGTGGAGGTTTTCTTCAAGTCCTCTGGTTTCACATCCACATTCTAAACATGTACTGTATATGCTAGGTTGATTGATGATGCTAAAATGGTCCGGTTCTGGGATGGACTGACTTGTTTTGCTATCTACATAGGCATCCGTCTCAAATTGGACTAAATGGCTGTGAGAATGTTAACTTGTGCTACAGTTCTACTTACCTTATTATAGTTGACCTCAACATTTAATAAATGATTTTATGGTCAGTGAGTTAAGAAGATGGGCAGCTTTGGAAAATGTAGGATCTTCCTTTTGGATTAAATGTTATGTGTATGAGATTTCCACTTCCTTTGAGGTTTAAGATAATGTAATGCTTGAGATTTCTTTTTATGTGCATCTTTTTAGATGTGCATGTTACTTTATTTGATAGAGATTTGTATGTTCACTGTGAAGAAAAAGATAATGATGTAAAAACTCATTAATTTATTTAGGATTAGGGAATGCATTCATTCTTACATCTAGAAAAGTGGCTTATTGCAATACAGTTATATGAAAGGCCAAAACTCATCCTGGCAACACTGAGCTCAGCCGACCGTGCATGAGATACCAGTCTATTGTCAGGCACATTATCTGACAAATCCATTCTTATTTACACCTAGGCCAAGTAATCCCTGGTATTAATCTAACCTTTTAGAGGGACTGGGCGGTCTCATGGTCTGGAATCCCTACAGATTTTATTTTTCTCCAGCCGTCTGGAGTTTTTTGTTTTTCTGTCCCCTGGCCATTGAACCTTACTCATATTCGATGTTAATGTTGATTTATTTTTTATAATTATGTCTTTCATTTTTCTATTCTTTAATATGTAAAGCACTTTGAGCTACTGTTTGTATGAAAATGTGCTATATAAATAAATGTTGTTGTTGTTGTTGTTGTTAGAGTACCAATGCAACTATGTGAAATATGTTCAAACTTCACACAGAGAGGACAGAAGTTGAGGATTTAAACCAAGGATTCTGGAGCTGCTGGGTAACGCTGTTAACTGTTTTGCCACTATGCCACTTAAATATATGCATTTCAGAAGATTTTAGAGTGTATTTAAATTACTGAGATTTCTCCAGATTTTGCGGTCAATGAGATTATGAAGATGTGAAGTTCAGGATAATTAATGTGCATCTTTTTAGATTTTCACTGAGGTCAATGAATCTAGAATTTGGAGCTCTGTGAATATTTAGGTTTGTCTGGAAATGGTAACATCAGAAAAAATAAGAGTTGACACTATAATGTATTTTTGAGAAAACAGTCTAAACTAAAATATGAATGAAATACACACAAAGGAAAATGAAAGTTCAATAGTGACAAAGTAAAATTTGTTATAAATTGTTTATAAGGTTGTATGTACAGTAAATTCTTGCTATCCTCAGATTCCCTTCCCGCGGATTCACTTATCTGCTATTACAAAACTATAACCCATTTCACAACACCCGTGGTCTACTCCCAGTTTTTTGTGGTTATGTACATCAGGAAGAAAAATTCTGAGAGGTCTGTCATGCAGCAGCGAAATGTGAGATTGAGCAAAAACAGTTCTGTGATGCCCATAGATATCTGGGGGCTGCACAAACACTTCACTGAATGGATTAATGTGTGTCTACTCTGTACCTAGAGGCGTAGGTGAGCAATTGGACCCCATTTGTATTGTTGACCAGGGTTTGCAATTGTTCACCATAAATGAGGAATTCCCAGTAAGTGCGAGTCATAGCCTCATACTGATTAAGTCCCTGCTCTATGTGCACACATTGCCCAACGCTACCAGCAGTGAATGGTTATTAGTTTAATGAGTCCCTCAGTTCAGTTCTGCTTCAGTGGTTTACATCCTCGGGCGGAGTGCCTAGAAGACAACTGAACTTAACTATAAAGGAAGTAAAAGTTCTAACAGGTTTCAATAGACGAACCTGTGGAAGAACCATTACAGAGCCTTGAGAGGAAAGAACAAAGGGCATGCATGTTCACCCAGCCTCATCACCCCCAACTGGCCCGCATCCCGCTGAAACCTAACCTAATTGCGAAATGCTTCAGCATCTGAGGTTTCCATATCTGTGGGGTTTTGCAGGATTCACTTCTCACTGACTGGTGGACTTTATATTTAAACAGGTGAAGAATTTGTTAGCAGTTAGTACTAGACTGCAACTAAGGGGCTTATGCAGGCTCTAGCCTCTAGAAACCTTGAATATCCCATGCCTTTCTTCCTAGTAATTTCACAATTTTTGTAGAATTGGAACTGTAGCGAGTAAAACTCTTGGGTATTGGCTATGGCATCCACAGTAAATTATTTTATCAGCAGCCCAGCAGTCCTCAGGCATGAGCACACAGAAGCAGGAACAGCCTTTGCCTCATCTCAAATATAGAGTAAGTCCTTCAGCAATGAAGACTGGACAAACCAAACAGCACACCATCTGTGGTTAGTCCAAACATTGCCATCTGATTCACCGAAAGCAAAAACACATTTAGAAACACCTCAGAGCAACTCAGTGGGAAGCTTTGTAGCAGATCTGCCATCACTGGCACCAGTCTATTCAGCATCTAAGGTAAAATCCTGAAGTGTGCTTTCTAGTGACCTATTTGTAGTCAATTTAGAGTAAAAGTGGTCAATTGTAAGAATATATTGTATATATTGTATATTTATTGCAGGTGTAAGAAACTTAAAATGAGTCATTCATACTATACAGAAATAAAATAGTAGCTTCCCCTTTATATATTTTTTTGCTGTACTTAGAACAAACACTAACACCATTCAATGTTATTATTCTCACGCCAAACCAGAGGCACCGTTGGACCAAATAACCTGCTGTGCTTCAGGCTCTCTATTTCCAGAGCGATTGAAGGAAGAAAGTCAATCAGTAAACCTGCACCCTCAGGGTGCAGCACATGCTGTAATTTCAAAGTAACAAACACAGTAAAATGGGAAGGTTTGTGCAAACTTGCAAGGTATTTTAAGGGCCTTTGTTTTGCAGCTACACATATGGAGGAAATGTCTTCATATAGTACTGGCCATTTCAATATTTACTCTGGAAATAACACTTGTGTGCGCATTTCTGCAGACTTCTTGAATATTTCTTAGATGAGTAGCAGGAATATTAATCAAATGAAACTTCAAAAGTATTACATTCTTAAATTGAATTTTAAAGCCTAGAAGACTTGTTGGTGCGTTTCAGGGGTGTCAAACTGAAACTTAAACTCACTCAAACTCAAGTCCCTTGGTGTCTAGCCCTTGGACTTTTTAAAGTGGTCCACTTCATCAATAAGATCCCCTTTAACGTGCATTTCATATAAAGATTGAATCCACAGATAATTTAGCCAAGTTACTTAATTTACTTAATTAAAATGACTTAATTTACTTATGGCATTAACACTGCTCATAATAAGCTAGCAAGAAAAAGTAAAAAAGAAGGTGACAAGCCACACTGCCTTAAAGAATTTTGGTGTTTAGCATGGTGCTAAAGATGTGACAATATCATGAAGGAGCTAGTAGCTCTACTTCACACATGTTGCTGTGTTCACTTTTTAAAGCTTCATGGATGTCAGTATGGGCCACCCTTCTGTGGTTTGCCTGATTGCTGCAACCGTCTTACTCAATTCTTATATCTTTACCACTGACTTGATCATGTTGTGGTAAAAAACGTTCCTCTATTTTCAAATAAATCATTCTCGGAGACCAGATGAAAATGCAGAACCATTCTCTATTTGCACACAGATATGCACAAATGTCTCAATCCATGGCGTGAGCAATTAATAAAACAATTCATTCCCTTTTAGAATTCTCTCTTACTATTACCTTATCTAACACATCATGTCATCTCACTTTTAAAATGCACAGGATTATATCATTTTAGCCAATCAACTACAGCCACCAGTAACTTCATATACATGTTGATTCTTCCATTATTCTAAACATCGCGTAGCTAATAGGGGTGATGTACGGTTTTCTCATTGATCTCATCCTCGCTTCATAATAATGGTGTTTGGGCTTTCTCATTAGTTTGTTCTCGTTTTTTAAGGGGGGTGTTTATTACTCATTTACTTCATTTTAACCTTATTAATTACCTTAAGGGTTCCTCTTAAGATAAGGCAACCCTCATGTGCTCAAGTTTTAAGTCATGTGTAGTTAACCCTTTAATATCTTTCCTTATGCTTTTAATAATCCACTGTAAGTATATGCTTGTATAAAATTATAAAAATGACCATGTACTGATTCAAAATATTTGATTAAAATTTTATAATCATTTTTTGTGCATAAAATACTCCTTTGCACTTCCACTCAAATTCAATGTGATCACGATCTGTTTCTGACCAGTTGTGAATGTAGTCTGTTTGATCCACGTCCAGCACATTTACACCTGTTTTAAATGTCGTAAATGCAATCTAGTTGTGATGTAAGTTAATGCAGGTGTAAACTGGTGTATTGGCGCTCTTATTCGACTTTTTGCACTGACTTAATTTTTTCACTTCATGCTGATTACGGTTCAGTAGTTGCTTATTGTTATTATTTTATTAATATTATCAATAATTCATTAGTTAAGTTGTAACTTAAATCCTGCTTGTCTTTTACTCTATGTAATTGCCTGAGGTCATAAATGTAGAAGGAAAGGTGGAGAGAAGTTATATGTCCAATACCTTATAAACAGTGGGGAGTCTATGGGATTTGGGGCATTATGACAAAGGCTACACATTAATAATACAAAAGGGGAAAGTAGAGTAATATATTATTATATCAAGACAAAACAACCTTAAGTCCAGGGATGTATTCTATTGTTTTTCTCTGAACAGCTTCCAGTGCTTCTATGTCTTTTTTTTACCGTGGTGAGCAGAACTGCACCAAGTATTCCAGATTCAGTCTTACTAGTGCATTTTATACTCTGAGCATAATGTCCCTTGATTTACATTCAACAATTTTTACTTTATTGCTGCTGCATGGAGCTTTGATTGCTTTTCAAAGGTTGCTTTCTGTAGGAAAGTATCTCCAATCTTATATTAATGATTGACATTTCAATTGCCCGCTTGTAGCACTTTGCACTTTTCTGTATTAAAGAGGATTTGCCAAGTGTTTGCCCAATTCTGAAGCTTGTTTCAATGTCATTGATATAAATCAGGAAAACTAAGGGTCTAAGGACAGACCCCTGAGGGTCTTTCCTGATGACCTCACCCCGTATTAAGCATTTTCCTCTTATCTGTAGTGTTTTGTTTCCTACTAGTTAACCAAACTTGAGTTCCATCTTTATGGGGTACCTCTAATAATAACAGCTGTTAGTTTCAAAATGAATTTATTGTGTGTGATTCTATCAAATGCTTTGCGAAAGTCTACATAAATGATGCCACATGTTTTGCTTTTGTCAACTACTACAGTAGACTGCGCAAAAAATATCTAAAAGATTGGTTTGACATGATCTTACAAGGGTGAATGAAACAAGCCTGGTGCTATGTGTAATAATCTGGGATGACTCTTGAGCTTGATGGAGGTCCTTCTAAAGACATCAGAGATTGAAGTGGATGCTGGCAGAGAGGTATGTAAAGTAGCACAGGATCCCAGGACCTTTTCTGTGTCTGCAAGTTTGGAGATGCAGATGAAGCAGGCAGACACATCAGTTTGCTTGTGTTAATAATAATGCCCCTGACAATTTAAGGATAAGAAGTCCAAAGCTGATTAACTTAATACTTGGACAGAACCAACAACCCTGTTTCTTTAAAAAAAAAAAAAGACTGGAAAGCATTCTGAGCCATTTTGAATCTGTTGTTCCTGTGCCAGCATGGTCTGCCATTTAAATGTGAACGTCTTCAGCAATTATCATGAATTACAAGTGCTTGAAAAGCAGCTGGCACCTTCATTTCTTTCTGCCATGGTGTCAAGAAGTATCATGGATGATGAGAGCTCTCCAAGACAGTTACTGTATATTAAGAATATTTTTATTCTCTTGTTTCCTTTTAACTCTTTGTCTCATCTTTAGAAATTTACGAAAGTCACAGGGGGTAGGAGATATTTGGTCAATGCAGGGTCACCAAAGAATCATCACTAAGCCTTACAACCCTAGTTTACAACTCATGTCAGTTTTAACATAACACTTCCACTTTCTTGTATCTGACCAGCTCCTGAACTCTGACTAATGAGCGAGTGTTGATTCTACTAAAGTATTCTGGATGGTCTACATTGTATTTCTGTGTTGTGTTTTTTCATTATTTTTTTGTAATTTTTAAAATGTGTTTTTTTGTTTATGTGTTTTAATCTCTTTGCCAATTTGTTTTCTGTTATTGGATGGTTGCCACCATTTTCTGACCATTTTTCATGGCTACCCACATATTGTTTGTGGTTGCTACGTCCATTGCTGGGCACACACAACTCAGAGGCACATGATGGTGTGAAGCATCCCATCCCACCTATGGTGCAGCAACAGCTCCTGATATCCCAGTGGACTGTTCAAAAAATTAATCATTGATCTGAATGCTAGAGGAAGGCTGTCGTTACTGAGCTGGTTTAAGGACTTAATTTGACTTTGTCCTTGGTTTAATGTTTTGGGTTTAGGAAGCAATTCAGAAATCGTATTTTATTTTTTTTCGACTATTCTACTCTCTTGACTTCAATTACGTTCTGCTCCCATTACATCTGTCCTGTTCCTTGAATGTTTTCAGGCTCCCAAAATGACATAAAACACCTGCCTCTTCCAAGGTGGTCTTTACACTTTATAGCTGGTTTTAATATGTTTAGGGTTTGGATTTATCTTGGGTGTAATTTAGACAGATGACATTTACACTTAATAATAAAATGCATCTTCAGTACCGGCTTAATATCCAGAAGGAGATCTGATATCACCTTCTGCGCTCAAAATTAAGATCACCTTCCACTTACAAGGTTGTTGTATGTGTGTAGAAATTGTATTTTTCATTTACACTTGTGTGAAATGATGTTATCGTCCTTTTCTGAGTGCATCCAAATGTAGTGCAAGTGATCTGATCAAAAGTACATTTACACCTGGTTTTTAATTTGGTCAAGTGCTATCCAGTAAGGATGAGATCACTGAAAGTACATCATTATGCCAGGTATAAAGAGGACCTTGGTGTTGTTTCAATTAGTTGGTGAATGGCAGGGAGACTGAGTTTGCATATATGCGTTTTAGGAGTTCTGTGGTGCAGAATTATTCACATAAACTATGACTATAGAGGTGCCAGTACCATTTCCATGGCTGAGGTGGTTTTCACATATTATGTGTATACTCGGAATATACTCATAAGTAAAGCAGTGGGAGAAGACACAGAAGAAACCCAAACCACCCCAGAGCGATTATATATCTTGGCTGCCTTGAGAGCAGGCGGACATTTTGCAGAAATATCTACAGATTCTTACCTAGAATTTGATAGTCTGGTTTGTTCTGTCCAAACCAGCATGTTACCATCTCAAATCATACCAGGACACACAGATGGAGGGTGAAGCAAAATGAAATGATGTCACTCTTCCACTGCCTGTTTATTCTTCTTTAATGGTATGCTTCCTCGTTGGATTAAATTTAACAAGATAGAGCCATCTGCCTTTCGAACATATGTATAAATAATCTTCCACCTTGTTTAAGTTTGTAAAAGTTTTATCTTCCACCTTAAGTTTGTAAAGGTTTTATCTTCCACCTTGTTTAAGTTTGTAAAAGTTTTATCTTCCACCTTAAGTTTGTAAAGGTTTTATCTTCCACCTTGTTTAAGTTTGTAAAAGTTTTCCATCTTTCTTCACCTTCTAATCTAAAATCTTGTGATAGTTGTTAGGACACACTTTCTTGCTACTATAATTAAAACATACTCAAAATTTTGATATGCGTAGGTACTTGTCCTATGCGCTATATTTAAATCAAGCAACTTCAGAAAGAAAACTGCCAGTGACCTGATTCTGCAGAGGCCTATATTCCAATTTTCAATCTTGGCTAAGAGGTTGATTCAATTAAAAGTAATGCGTGGCTCATCTTAAACTAGGTGAGCTACTGATGTACGTGAAAATAGGTCAGCACCATCTGCGCACCATTCCTAATTGAACTCTTTGCCGTTTTCTAGTACTAGTTTATATCTCTCTTTTTATTTAAATATGTCACATTCCTCTCAAAAGCCCCAGGAGGAAATGCATAAATCTCTTTGAAACCAAACTTGTTAATTTTTTTTTAAAGGCTTTGAAACATATTCCATTTTGATATAGTTTAGATTTTACATTTATTCAGTACTGGTTGTATTTAATGTGATATTTTTTTTCAGAAACTGATTAAATTAATGTATTGATTTGAATCATTTAGAAATACAATAACACAAAATGTAATAGGTAGAATAAATAGGTAGAAATGCAATTTGCGACTCTGTATCAAGGACAGTAATTCCATTAATGCAGCAGTTTATGTATCTACAGCACTTTATCCGAGTGAAAGTCACAGTGGTAAAAGGTTGAGTAGCGAGGAGCAAAAACCAAATTCATAATTACCAATTCAAATGGAAATGCTTAGTCTCTTTTATAATGCTGAACTCTGCACTTGACAGATCATGGCTTAAAGACTGGGCAATAGGATCTGTTCATACACTTCATTTTATACTACAGGCTATCAGAGTCTCAGAACTCAGATCTCGTGTAGCCATTGTTGTGGCGACATGGAGCATCTAACAGTCTGAATGTGGCCTAATGTCAGTGAATTTAAGGTGCATATATCTGCGGAAATGAGGTGCCATCTGAGTGTGAACTAAATGTTAATAAACCATGAATGGAAAGGACGTAAAATGATCGGACCTAAAGTACTAAGACCCCAGCAAAAGATAGTAAACAGAAAGCCTGGTGAGTAGCATATGGAGAGCATTTGTTGCTCAGTCCTCTCCGTTCCTCCTGTGAGATTGAAAGAAAAGGTGAACCCAGCCAACCTGCTCTTGTACTTTTCTGGACAGACCAATAGATGTCTCCACTTAATCTTCTAAAACATAATTGTGAAGCAAGTGCTGCTGATATTCTGACCAACTTTATATTTAATAACTTTCCATTTTCAATAGTATTCGTGGCCAAAATCAGATTGACTTTTAGACAAAGATTTATGGGTCTTGGTTGCAAAGCAAAGTGCCATTAAAGCTCCTAGAGACACTCAAACAAATAACAGAAGATCTGCAGCACTACCAACAGATAGAAAGACAGATCTACATTTTTCTATATTTCACATTGTTAGCTTCCTAAGTTCTCCCTTTATAATTCTTTACTTCCTTCTTTTGTGTCAATGGTAGTATAATGTCTGATAGTAGTGATTAAGGGTAGATCCTGGAATTACACAGACTGGGAAATCCAAGTTTAAATGCTGCATAAGCCTGTCTTTTTTACATTATTGAAATATGTGTATTTAAGTATTCATTGCTGTGATTGAAATAAAAGGTCACTCATACAGACAACAGAGACATCCATCTCATGCCTTGCTTTAGGCTAACTTGATTTTTTTTTAAATGTCTCTATATCAGATTTTAGGCCCCCCACGATTTTAAATATGACATATGCAAATTAACCACTAACTCAGAATGATAGAATCTGCAAAGCGCTACTTCTGTGCAGTGATTACAAACAGATGCATTTTTCTGAAAGCAAATCAAGGAAAGAAATGAATTGTACACCCACTGCCATTACCCACTTTATTCTAATTAGACGTGTGGAGCACTGGAGCCCATTCCAGCAACAGTGGACTCAAGATGCCAGTTCTAAAATTAAAATCTGTTAGTCTGAGCTTTCAGAATATGAATGTGCTTTATAAGAAAGTAAATTTTGTGAGAGGACTCCACAAAGTGAAAAATTTCTGGGCATTAATCACAGCTCTGAAAGAAATCGGAGTAAATCCTGGCCAAGAGCGATGCTTGTAAAATGAGAGGTGTTTGCACCCGAGAGTGAGGAGCACTCATGCATTTCCTCCTTTTTTTACTATGACAAAGAAAGAAAGCTTGTTAATAGGTATGAGTTATGTTGTACACTGTACCTTAAATAAATACAATTTTATGTTTGTTCATTAAAAGATATAGTGGCCTGACAAGAAGCCATAGGGACAGGAACAAATATAAATTTATGCCTGCTATTAGGCTCTTGCACATTGTTGTCATTTTGGCACATTATGTTTTTGAATATAATCTAACATCAGCGTAATGGCTGCTATTGTCAGTGATGTTTTATTTTTATATAGCTACAAATAAAGAAAGACCTTACTAATGCTGTAGTATAAAGGTCTACTGGAATTAGTGATTTCTCTTTGTATATCTAAAACCCATGAGAAAGGATACTAAGCACTGTGCTACCATACCACTCAAAGTATAATCCTGGTAAAGTCATTTTGATCCCAGGACTCAATCACACTGCTGCAGAGTAGTGACGTGTTGCATGTTGATTTGACATGGAATTGTGAACTGTACACATGACAATAACCTTAAGCTAAACTATACCCTAATACTTCAGCATCACTTGTTAGTAAGTGGTCTTCATCCATTTTTCTTCATGTTTTTCTTGAAAAGTGGTCAGTAACTAATATATATTTGGACATACACTTCTACACTTTAAAACACAGTTCTGCTACGATTTTATCACTTTACTTGTTGGAAGGCTCAGTTAGTCTGAGTTTTCAAATCAAGAATGCTTGCATTCTGCCATTTTGACTAAATTATTTCTTTTAATCTTGGAATGGAAACTTGGCGTAAATGTACCGCCACTAAACACGGTCCAAAATCAGATCTTTATGGTACTTTGTTACAATTGACATCTCCCTGTGGGATGATGCTGAGTTTCTTCAGTGGGCCTGGGTGGCTGAGACAATGTGGGTACTTTGCCCAAACTGGCTCCTCATCTTGGTTTGGCTCAGAAAATGGCTTGCAGTGCTATAAGGAAAGGCGTAACGTGGAACGCAATTAGGAAATTATATTTGTATGCAAATATTGCACGGTGCTTTTGTTATGACAATTGAGTTTTTAATTGCAGGTACTCATTTTGTGTCTTTTGTGATAGTGTAGACATGGGCAAGGTTGTGGGATCCATCGGCTGTGGGGCATCTGTTGGCAAGGAAACATTCACTGATCTTGACTTTGCTGACGATGCTGTGATCTTCGCGGAGTCAATGGAGGCTCTGATCGGGGCTCTCAAGAGACTGAGTGAGGAGTCTGAGTGTCTGGGCTTGAGAGTGTCCTGAATGAAAACCAAAATCCAAGCCTTTAATGACCTCTTATGCACAGCCATCAGCAGTGTATCTGTTTGTGGAGAGAGTGTTGACCTTGTCAAAAGGTTTACTTACCTCGGCAGTGACATTCATGTATCTGGTGACTCTTCTATGAAGTCAGTAGACAAAGGGGTCATGAGGCCGCTGGAAAGGGTTGTGTGGCACTCCCAATTTCTATGCAAAAGGATGAAATTCCAAGTCTTTAGAGTCCTGGTGCTTCCTATCTTGCTATACGGTTGCAAGACATGGACGCTATCCAGTGACCTGAGACGAAGACTGGACTCCTTCAGTACTGAGTCTCTTCGGAGAATCCTTGAATACCACTGGTTTGACTTGGTGTTGAATGAGCGGTTGCT
This sequence comes from Polypterus senegalus, assembly GCF_016835505.1. Lineage (NCBI taxonomy): Eukaryota > Metazoa > Chordata > Cladistia > Polypteriformes > Polypteridae > Polypterus > Polypterus senegalus. The sequence continues at coordinate 70,230,319 of NC_053163.1, read as the reverse complement.
CATGGAGTCCCGAATGAGGTACATTACTTGCATTGTGAGGGAGCGTCGGTTACGGCACTATTACCATGTGGCACAATTCTCCAAAGGGGTGACAGTTTGACGGATCCTCATTGTTGAGGACCCGAATAGCTGGACCAGGCCAAGGGGATGTCCACGTTACACCTGGCTGCAGCAGATAGATGGTCATTTCCGGAAGATGGGACTGGACCACGTGTTTGCCTGGGGGGGTTGCCTCCCAGGATCCCAAGCTGCTTCTTCGTGTGGTGGGTGTGGCAACGCACTGTACCAGTGCATGCTCCCCAACCTGACCAGACCTGACCTGTAAACTTAGTATTAAGTCATTTATATAAATAAATTCAACTGAATTCTACTCAGTGTTTCCACTGCTTTTCACTAAACAATAGGAATACTTAATTTTTCTAAAGCTGAAGAATATCATATTACATCGCACTCTCAAACCTGTTTAATTTAATTCAGGACTGCAAGAAGGTACAGCCTACACTGGAAGCGTCGGGCACAAGACAAACTATCCCTGTAAAAGGCATCAGTTTATCACAAGGCTTACCCACACCAACACCTACACAGGACCAATTTAGAATCATCAAATAACATAACCTGCATGTCTTTGAGATGTGAAATAAAAACTCCATATACTCATTGAAAAGGCAGGGGATTTGAACCCAATATCTGTGAAGCAGCAGCGCTAACCACTGTTTTGTTGTGCCACCAAGCCGTATATACTGTATATGATATATTGAATTAAATTATTAAAATAGGAAATGCTACTATAAAATAAATCTTGCTGAATGAAGTATTGCAGCAGTAGATGACAAATACTTTGTTGCACTAACCTTAAGTTCTGTGTAAATAATGGCACTCCAGAGATATCCCTGAACTCATATAATGACAATGACAGCCAAAAGTACAAAAAAAGCAGGGTTTTATTATCAAGAAAGGATAGCACAAAAGGGAGAATGTAAGAGTGCAATCAAATGGGTCAAACAACAAACTTACCTACAGAAATAGGGTCCCTCACAATCTTATGGAAAGACTGGTCTACTAACAATACTTCACAAAACACCCCTTGTTTTCACAGCTCCAACCCCTCTTATCCAGCCAGGTCTCTCTTCGTTCTGCCAGGTGAGCCTATGCCTGACTCCAAGCTCAATGGCTATATGGCTAGAAAGGGGCTTTTACATCCCAGACCTCCAGGCAGTCCTCAAGGAAATACTTTCAGCTTATTAGGTGTGATGTAGAAGCTTTGGCATTGTACATCTAAAGCTCGACTCAAAGGGGCATTAGGAGGCACTCCTGCATTTCTGCACCACCACTAAAGAAATATAAGAATATGCCCCAGACCGACTGATGTCTCTACGCAGTTGAAGAAGCCCACGAGGAGTGTGCAGGGGGTCTTACAGAGCCATCTAAAAAGTTTGGGGTACTTTTAATATTTTGGTGAAACGTCCCCATTACTGTTTATGAATGGTTCAGACCTCTTATCGCCTTGCTCCCTGTGGTGGCACTGCCCAATTTACATTTAAAAAATTCAATCATAACTTCTTATGATGAAAGTGGGATAATGTATAAGTATATAACAAGTATTTAACTACTTTTTCCAGCATTCATATGAATGCAGAGTGAAGAGAACAGATTTACAGCACCACAAACCACTCCTGTACATGAGCTGACTAATTCCTCTTGATGTACAAATGCTTTCACTTAACATTGTGGCTTACGAGATGTACTAGTATTAGTAGAATTGCAGAATATTGTGAAATTTCAATGTGTAATGTTGCATCAGGCAGAGATAAGTTTAGATTTCACATCTTTACATAACTAGCAGTCCATTTATATGTTTCATCTGAGGCTGAGCAGGGCAGAAAATATCCTTCTTTCTCAACATTAGCCATTAGACATTAAAGGAGGGAAATGTTGACAAAGCAGTCATGGCTACTGTAATTATGTGATGAATTTTGATTGTATCGGATGCCCCAAGCCTGAGTGTGACACTTGGGAAATAGAAGATATTTTTGTCCATTGTCAATGCTATATTTGTCCCCCCGCTCAGAGCAGCTGTGTCAGCAGATACTTCCAATTGCAGGTGTTTTATGGTTATGGCTACATGGTGCAGAGCAGTAATGAGAATTTTATTCATTAGAAAGAGATATTTTGTGTTCTTTTTTTTTTGTATTGTGAATATTATAATATGACATTTTTGGGTATTATTTTGTACACAGTTTACAGGTCTCCAGGCACATAATTTTTACATGACTTCCTAATCTTTAGGAAAATTGACTTGTTATGCAAATTTCATATTCAAGGCAGTATTACCAGACTTTTTTTGGTGGACTAACAGTAACAATGTTTTACATGATATAACAATCATTAGGAACTAGCTTTTAATGCACTATTAAAATAATCATTCTATCCCCAAGTGCTTTTCAGACTCATGCGTGCTAGATAATTTTAGTGCCATTGTAAGGACTTCTCCTTAAATTTAAACCGATCATTTTAAAAGTAGCAAAATTCGGCCATTTAGCTGCAGCTTAGCTGTAGTTGATAAAGCCATCTGCTTGTCTCTCTTTGAATTCTTCGTGGCCTCCAAGAAGAGAGTTTTTAGATATCAAAGTAAACCTCGGTGGTCAGCAGGTAACACAGGAGAGGGCTGGGGAGAGGGGAGGTGGGATCAGTGGTCCTCTGTGGACTCCTGCAGCATGCCGAGCACGAAGAGGAAAGGGTGGGGGTGGCAGGTCATTTCGATGAGATATTATTAGGGCTGCTGCAGGCAATGGCTGCAGTCTCCCATTATTCATCCAGTGACAAGGCACTCGCACTTTGCTAACCATTTTAATTTATTTGCTGATGAATCAATTCTGCATCTGGCTATGGGGACAAGTGCACAGGCTCGCTAGCAATCACAAGGAAAGTGTAAGAGTATGTGTTACAAAGAAAGAAAGAAAGAAAGAAAGAAAGAAAGAAAGAAAGAAAGAAAGAAAGAAAGAAAGAAAGAAAGAAAGAAAGAAAGAAAGATTTTTTTTCTAAAAAATAGAAAACACAATATGTAAGATACAAATAGGAAGACTTTAGTGCTTTACTGTTCTTAATGAATACAGTTTTCTGAATTGCCCGGGGTCAGTATGTCTTCCAGTAATATCCATATATATTTTCTCCTATAATTTATCTACTGCCATCTTTTATTTAATAGCTCTTGCATTTTCAGATGTCAAATACATAGTGACCACTTTTAAATTTGATTTTATTCATAAGTAACATCCACTTTCCAAATGGCGCTGTGTTGCTTTATGCCCCCTACTGTTCCTCACAGTCATTTGCAGGGGCTCCATTTTTAGCATAGCATTATTATTTCAGTACAGCCCTGTTGCCCACTGGGTTTCTTTCACTCTTGCAACTGTTATTCCAAAAATCTTTTTCTCATCTAATGGTAGCCTAGTGTGCACATTGGGAATCTCCAAGCTTAGAATGAACATAAGAGCACAAAATGAGCAAAGTATATAGGTATTTAAAGAAATAGATCACTTTCTGTTTCTACACACACTCTGTAATGTTTTGTTCTTTTCTGCAAAAAAATGTTCCTCTGACCTGTCGAAAGAATTTTTTTTTCATACACTCTGGCAGCAATTGCCTGTAAAATGTATTTTGCAAGCGATTTTGCAATTGTCAATTGCAGAAATCACTAAACGGAGGTTTTAAAAGTTATTTGGGGTAGAAATCAAGGAACTTTGCTCATTAAGGGATATTCTGTGGCCCCTATCTCTATCACCCTCCAATGCTGTTCTTGCTTCCTCAAATTTCCACATGGCATCACATTCTCTCATTGGCATTGCACACTGCCTGCCATCAGTTAGATAGATAACACCACTTAAGTCAGAAGTGACATTGAATATATTCACTTTTACCAACTCCATAAACTGATCCCAGTCAGGATCCTTGTGGAGATACACCCAGGCCAATGGATTTTAGCAGAGAAGAAGAGCACCTCTGCAGTGCTCTCTATATTCACCTATCCTTTACCACACTCCACACCAGAATAAATTGTGCCAGGCTTTTGTATTTGGAGAAAAGGGTTACTGATAAAAATCTATGAGGAAGCAATGAAAGGATACAATCAGAGTGAAGTATAAGATATCATTTATCTTGACTTTCAGAAAGCATTTGATAAGGTGCCACATGAGAGGTTGGGGACCAAACTAAAAGAAGTGGGAGTTCAGGGTGATGTTTTTAGATGGGTGCAGAATTGTCTCAGACACAGGAAGAAGAGAGTGATGGTGTGAGGATCCTTATCAGAACTGGTTGATGTAAAGAGAGGTGCTCCACAGGGGTCAATGCTAGTACCACTGCTATTTTTAATATATAAATGATTTGGATAGAAATATAAATAACAAGCTGGTTCAGTTTGCAGATGATACCAACATAGGTGCATTGGCAGATAATTTGGAATCTGTTGAATCATTACAGAGGGACTTGGATAGCATGCAGGTGTGCGCAGAATTGTGGCAGATGAAGTTTAATGTCAGTAAATGCAAACTATTACACATAGGAAGTAAAAATGTTAGGTTTGAATACACAATGGGCGGTCTGAATATCAAAGTACACCTTATGAGAAAAATTTAGGAGTCATAGTGGACTCTAAGCTATCAACTTCCAGACAGTGTTCAGAAGCCATTAAGAAGGCTAACAGAATGTCAGGTTATATAGCACAACTAGCAAAATACCCGCGCTTCGCAGCGGAGAAGTAGTGTGTTAAAGAAGTTATGAAAAAGAAATGGAAACATTTTAAAAAAAACGTAACATGATTGTCAATGTAAGTGTTTTGTCACTGTTATGAGTGTTGCTGTCATATATATATAGATATATTTATATATATATATATATATATATATAAACAAAATACTCGCTTCAGCGATGTCGTGTGTTAAAGAAGTTATGAAAAGAAAAGGAAACATTTTAAAAATAACGTAACATGATTGTCAAAGTAATTATTTTGTGTATTTGGCGGCAGCGTCACGAAGTTGTTTTCGGTAGCTGCATCAGAAAATGTACCACAACGTCTGACACGCCTCCTTTTTACTGTTTTCTCACAGCTTGGATTGCTGCTGTCATAATGGGTTTGAGTCTACATATATATATATATATATATATATATATATATACATATATACAAATCGATTATTCATTAAGCTTGAATTGGTGATCTGTTTTTCTGTGTTAACCTCATATTTTTTCATACTTCTTCTCAAACCAAGAGGGTGCGAGGGTAAAATGAATCGAGAAGAAAAGGAAACATTTTAAAAATAACGTAACACGATTGTCAATGTAACCTTTTGTAAGTAGTGCCTGGAGAATTCAGTGTGGAGAAACTCTAGAGACAGCGTGTGTATTAACTTGTGGATTTTTCTGTGAGTATTTGGTGGCAGTGTGACGAAGTTGCTTCAGAAGATGGCGTTAGCCGTGGAGCTCAGCTCAGAGCAAAATTAGGTGAATGGGAGGGGAGAAGATGACGTGACTCCTCCACCCGCCTTAACTGTCAATCCCCCACAAACACAGCCTCTCGGAATTTGCATAAGCACAGCCTTTGACCAGCAATTTTAACTTAGTTACAAAGTGATCAAAACTGTCGTTTATACCCTGCGTCCTCTCATTAAACTTGTATCCCGCATTAGCCGTGGGCATGACAAACGCCTTGTCTATGAACTTAATTTAAACTTTAGGTTTACACCGTCCTTTGTTTCTGAAGTAGCTGCAGGCATGAATATGCTTGTACAGTATGTGTCACTCGCTCGCTTCTTATTGTTTCGCTGCCTTCTCGAATGTATAATGCATGTTTTCTTCAGCGCTTTTTGGAGCTCTTCCTGGTTTTCTTCGTAATGCGTTGACAGTCAGTTCACGTGATTACGTAGGAGGCGTGATGATGTCACATGAAACTACGTCCCCCACGGCCATCGAGCTCAACTCCATTACATGGAGAAAAATAGCTTCCATTTATGACCATTACGCGTAGAATTTCGAAATGAAACCTGCCAAACTTTTGTAAGTAAGCTGTAAGGAATGAGCCTGCCAAATTTCAGCCTTCCACCCACACGGGAAGTTGGAGAATTAGTGATGAGTGAGTGAGTGAGTCAGTGAGTCAGTCAGTCAGTGAGGGCTTTGCCTTTTATTAGTATAGATGTGTAGAGGACAAGTCCAAAGAGATTATGGTCAAGCTTCATAACACACTAGTGAGGCCTCATCTGGAGTACTGTGTGCAGTTTTGGCCTCCAGGTTACAAAAAGGACATGGCAGCAGTAGAAAAAGTCCAGAGAAGAGCAACTAGGCTTGTGCCCAGGCTACAGGGGATGAATTATGAGGAAACATTAAAAGGGCTGAGCCTTTTCAGTTTAAGCAAAAGAAGACTAAGAGGAGACACGATTGAAGTGTTCAAAATTATGAAGGGAATTAGTACAGTGGATTGAGGCTGTTATAAAATGAGTTCATCAGTTGAAAAATTGTTAAGGGTAAATTTCGCACAAACATTAGGAAGGTTTCTTTCCACAGAGACCCACAGACACTTGGAATAAGTGACCAAATAGTGTGGTAGACAGTAAGACTTTAGGGTCTTTCAAAACTTGACTAATGTTATTTTGGAAGAATTAAATGGATAGGACTGGCGAACGTGGTTAGGCTTAATTGGACTGTTCTCGGCTAGATTGTTCTAATGTCATATTTTAATGAGATGAAAATATATGTGTTAACGATGTAAATTTTGCTGGTTGTGAAACATGATTTATTTGGCGATATTTTTGCAAACAGAAACCTCAAGTTTCAGTGCGAATTCAGTTTCACACAAATCATTTTGTTTATCACTACAGAACATGGGGTGATAATGCTAGTTTTGACTATGCCATGCTTTTTACAACAAGCAGCATGTTTTGTAGCTAGGCAATATTTCATGAGGCTCATGAATCCCTGCACCTCTTTAACCTATTAGGATTTGTATTAATGCAGGCTCTAGTTTAGAGGTGTGCATGGCACCAAGTTTTTAGTCCTACTTATGGCTAGTCCTGACAGTTCCATCCTGTTTCTCTCTGCTCCCCCCCACTTTATCAGTTTTATCCCACTTCTGATTGCATTCCTGTTTTACCCTTAAAAGGGCACATGAATTAGACACTTAATACAGCAAAATCTGCAAGGGAGGAAGAAAAAATAAGAAATTGGTACTCGTAACCAGTAATCACTGTTGAGCATCTGCATTTACCAATTGCTATGCACTAGAATCCCCAAAGAAATTCATGTCAAAACTCAGTTAAAAAAAATCAGAGACATCAGCACATTACAGACACACACATGCTGTCTTCTTTTTTTTCCAACTGCATGTGCTTTTACAGTACAACAGTATTGATTACAAGCAAGAAGCAATTTTCACAGCATATCTATGCTGTGGCTGCCCACTTCCAACCAAATGAATAAAGTCTAACTGTCTGCATCAATTCATAACTCTTAAATGTTTCCCCTTCTACCACAAAAGCTCGAGTTGGGTTCAGCAGATACTGTAGGATTTCTGTAGGAATTCAGACTTTTACTGTAGCTGACATAACATTTCTGGAACTATATGCTCTATATGTTATTTTTAAGTGACTGTTTTGTGTTGTCAAGATTCCTGTAATTATGACTTTAAATTTCCTTAACAATAATTTGCTCTTGTCCATAAAGTGGGGCTGCTTTAATTCAATTTCCTAATTATTATTACTATAACTCAAGTCCAAATGGTCTGAGAGTAGTTTAGAGTGGCAGAGATGTAACTGTCTCGTTTTAGGTATTATCAAAGAATGGCCAAACGTCAGGCAAGGACTGAAACTCAAGAAAATCAAGAATGTTTATAAACTAGCCCAAAGCAAAAAAACAGAAGTCTTAGTCAGTAAAGAAATACTTGTCTTTCCCAGAAACCACACCGTAATACACAGTAGATTGAAATTTTTGAGGATCCAAAATATGGACACCAGTTTGAGTGTACCACCACCTTTTAAAATGGCAATGTCATCGGTGTCAGCTTCTATGACCAGCAACAGATATTGTTTCCATTTAATGGATCGACAATACACTAAATGAAAAACATTCTGCAAATGGAGGAAAATGACATCATAAAGCTCATCATAACAACCATTAACAGCGCTAAATTCAATAATGCAAAACCAGAAAATTAAACATAAAGGTAGAAGACAGAATACCAATGACTTCCTGAGCCTTATCAGTAATGTGACAATTTGAAATGATGAATCAGAAGCATTTACACATATTGAAAAAGATTCAAATCAGTCCCCACACCTTGGCAAAGCCAAAATGGCTGTCGTTCATTAATTGTGTCTGCTCCCTGGAATAATCTGGCTTCTAGCCACTAGAATGCATTTGATAATACTGGTGCCTGCAGCCCATCATGGTTCTGTGTAACAACTCATTTACTAACTGAATCACTAATTCACACAAAATAACATTAACAAAGCAGCCATGCTAACATCAATTTCAACTAAGTTAACATTTGAGGTCAGTTTCAAATATCATGAAGAATACGAGGTGAGATCTTACTATATGTAAATTTGACCATTGTAACCATACTTTTTATTGCCATGTTTGTGTTAAAGTATATCAAATGTCTATGTGTCAGCTTCATTGATGCTTTTTTCAAGATTCTGATTTGCTTATCTGATTTTGTTTACTTTAAATCAGGAACTTCCATTTATAATTTTTCTGATGCAAAGGGAATTTCACATTTTTCATAGTTTTCCTTTTCTTTAAATGCCCAAATGTCTGTTTCTTAGTATATCTCTTGTTCCCCATAGTAGCCTCTCTTCTGTATTTGATTCATATGAAATGGTGCAAGAGTTAGCTTTTACTATCCTCTATGTCCAGGTTAATTCTGCTGCCCATGTACCAGCTGACATTCACCTGATGGCTGTATGGTGGGTGTGAATTGGATTAGTAAGAAGCACAATCAATGTCAAAAATGTTAACCTCTCACTGCCTGGATCCATCCAAACTTAGAATTACATCTGAGATGGAGGGACATATCAAGAACTATAATGAGCTTCCCCAAAGGCTTTAATACAGGGAACCACCCAGAAAACTGGTAGACTAGCGCATTCCAATTACCATTTTAACTGTATAACTATACTAATAATCAGAGGATCAGAGGACAGTATTTAGTCAGGTCTCTGACTTCCAAGTTACACTAAACAGTAACAAGAATACATTTTGCATATTAATAAATCCTCACTATCTAGAATTTAGATTTGGAAATGATATTTTCTCTTATGGATCTTTTTCACATTCATTTGAAGAAAAAATCAAGACCTATCAGTCATAAAGATGTGTAGAATAGGAAGCTTACTGTATGTAATAAGGATCAAGGGCTCAGATGCTCTTGGTAGGCTATAGAGATTTGACAAAGGAAAGGAGACAACAGAGGAAGGTAGAGAGGGTAAGAGGTGAGCCTGGGTGTTCGATCGTTAGGTCAAAGAGAGAACAAAGATGGCTGTCCAAAATTAGTGGACTTTTATAGATGAGTGATGATTACAGTGCAACTTTATTCAGATTTAGCATCACCCAAAATGCTTAAGACTGATGCTTTTTGATCATGAAATGCAAAACAGTGTATAATTGTACTTTATTTTTATTTGTAATATTTACAACTCTGTCTGCTGCATTTCTTCCAACGTACAGGGTGTTACACTTCTTGCAAATAGCAAAAGATGTGACTGTTGGTGCTTATCAAATTTATAGCTCATGCTCCTTCAAGTCTGCCAATACTATGTGAATATGTTGCAGTGTTTTATGACACCCTGTGATACATATTGCTCTTCCCAGATTCTCTGCATTTACGCAAACTGCAAATCTCATTCTAGCTTTATTCCTCAATGTCTCTCTGTTTATGATTTTAATGGTCTCATTTTCTGATCCTCATCTGGAACCAATCAGCCTATTTTGGGATTACCAGCGCAGCAATTGATCGTCGTGTTCTGATTCAGTGTCCTCCTCAATAGCTCATCAATAACACTCTGTGCATTGCAGACACACTGATGTGAACTGACATTTGGGAAAAAGGGAAAGCAGTCATTAATAGAAAATGCAGTAAAATGACATAAAGATGTACAGATATCTATTTGATGCAGTGCATCTTAAAAAATTGTTTGGCTTTGTTTTTAATTCATATTATACATTTCTTTTATGAGCAATGTTCCTGCACTTTGAATCAGTTGGAAGGGAAAAGATATCTACCAATCCTTCTGCCTGTCCACCCATCCATCGATCTGATTTCAAAATCATCCATCCATTTTACAACCCGCTGAATCCAAACACGGGGGTCTGCTGGAGCCAATCCCAGGCAGGGTGCCAACCCACCACAGGACACACACAAACACCAAGCACACACTAGGGCCAATGTAGAATCACCAATCCACCTAACCTGCATGTCTTTGGACTGTGGGAGGAAACCCACACAGACACAGGGAGAACATGCAAACTCCACACAGGGAGGACCCGGGAAGCAAACACGGGTCTCCTAACTGTGAGGCAACAGCGCTACCACTGCACCACCGTGCCGCCCGATTTCAAAATCATTTATTTTCAATTCAAGTCTTGATGGAATTAGGTGCAAAGGTGACAACTGCGTGCAGATTAGACTGGGACCCTTTTTAGGGCCCCTACAATATACCTAAAAAAACAGTTGCTAACGAGCTTCTTTGAATGTTGTTGGACTAAGGGGCTAAACACAACCACAAAAACGTATGGGGCACATTAAAGCCCAAGACAAGCAGCAAACTATTGTATGGTAGCCATTACCTACCATTCTCCTCTTCAAATATAATGCTGTATACATTTTTAGTTCTGATAAATGATGTACTGCTTCTGTACTAGACACATAACTAGCTTGGCATGCTTTGTGTGTAAAGCTTACTTGGGTATCTTTCATTCTACAAAGAGATGCTATTAGGTAAATTGTCAGCCCTGCAAACACTTTGACAGTCGTACCCTGTGATGGACTGGACGAGATCCAACAATGCACCTGCTCAGCCCCATAAAGGGGATAAGTGGATTATAAAATAGATGGAATTCTTTACAGGTATATGATGTGAGAAAAATGTTGAATTGCTGCCTACTGAACTGCAAGGAAATGTAACAGTGAAGGATGAATCATAACCTTAACAATACAGAGGGAAGAAGACTGGCTTCTTGTTTAGCGCACCCTCTTCTCTCTCAATGCGAGAAGGCTTTTAAAGAATCAATGACTTTACTCCCAGTCCCCCAGCATAAATAGGCTGGCTTCAGATCTGTGAATGACATCACAAAACATTCAGCAGGCCTTTCAAAGCCTTTAAAATGAAGCAGAGGAATTGATGTTATGTGACAGATGCGGAACAGGAAACGTCTGACATTCACAGTTAAGCTCGCCTTCGAGACCTAGAATATATTTAATAGGTTTAGCCTGTCTTTGACATGTACACTTCACATCAGGGCTGGTTGCGGCACAATGTCACAGCTGCTTTGTTGAAATGTGACAGTCCTCTAGTGAGTAAAGAGCACTTCCCTCTGGGAGGAATGTGGAAGACAGGATGGGTGGGAAGTTTTGTCATAAAACATTCCAATTAATAAGCACCTTCTTATTAATTATTGTGAACAAACTATTACTTCAATGCATAGTAGTACATACAGTGGTGCTAGACGATTTGTGAAATTTTAAGGATTTTCTTTATTTCTGCAAAAATGTTTATAGAAGTCCTAAAACTAAAGATTACAGAATTAAACAAATGACACAAAGACATTATACTTGTTCATTTATTTAAAAATATTTGTGTGAGAAAAAGTGCTTGACCCTCTAGGATTCTCAGTTCATCTGATGGGTAAATTTGAGTCAGGAGTTTCAATCAATGGGAAGAAAAACAAGTGTGAGTGTGGGAAGCTCTGTCCTGTTTAAGGAACATAAATCTGGGTCTTCACTATCAAAGTCTGACCGCCATCACACAGGTTTTGTCCATCCATCCATTATCCAACCCGCGTTATCGTAACCATAGGGTCACGGGGGTCTGCTGGAGCCAATCCCAGCCAACACAGGGCGCAAAGCAGGAAACAAACCCTACTCAGAGCGCCAGCCCACTGCAGGGCCACAGGTTTTGTGTCATGCCTTAATTAAAGTAAAATTCAATGCAACCTCAGGAAATAAAGTTGTTGATTCTCATCAGGCAAAACAAAAAAGAGTTTGGATTCTGCAAGTCCACAGTTGGGTAGATCATGTTGAAATGGAGGAAATTCAACATCATTGTTATGCTCACAAGGAGTGGTCAACCAAAAACGATCACTTCAAGAGTAAGTCACAAAGAACCTCAGTCTAAAATGTCGAAGGATCTAAAGGTCTCTCCTGCATTGGCTAATGTCATTGTTAATGAGCCTACTATCAGAAGAATGCTGAACAACAGGAGTGTGCTTGGGTGGGTTTCAAAGAGAAAGCCGCTTCTCCCTAAGAAGAATATTGCCTCATGTCTAAAGTTTACTAAAGGCAGAACCTTGTTGGAAGAATAGTCCATGGAAGGATGAGTCCAAAAGAGAACTTTTTGGCTTCAGTGAGATGCATTGTGTTTGCTGAAAGCAAATACTGCACTCCATGCTGTGATGGACGGCTGGCAGCTCAACCTGGCTGGGAAGGAAAAGATGGGGGAAGGCAGCAACTTTTGGACACTGCCTCCCCCAAGACGCTAGATGGCAGCTCCCCTGGAGTATAGCGGTGCCTCGGATTCTCACAGGGCATCCTGGGACTTGGGGTGTGGTTTCACAGCCCTGTTGGGTGTTGTGGGTGCCGCCAGAGGGAGCTGTCAAAGGACTGGGGGAGTCATACTTTCCCTGTAGCCCAGAAGTATTAATGGATCATGTGGACAGGAGCGCCAAAGTACTTCTGGGCTGACTAAAGAATTGGAGTTCTTCCTCTGACCTGGAAGTGCTTCTATTTTTCCTTCCACGTGACTTGCTAGCACTTCTGGGTCGGGCACTATATAAAGGACTGCTGAAGACCCAGCAGGCGAGTTGGAATTGGGAGGAGTGTGACAGAGCTTGCTGGGAGGTGTGGAGGAGAGATTAGTGATTATTAGTGTGCTTATTAATTGTGTTTATAGTGGATGTGGTGCTTGGAAGCACTGTGAAGGAAGAAAACAAAATTAAAACATTTCTTTGTGCTTTTACTCTGTGTCCTGAGTTTCTGTCTGTTAGGCTTAAAGGTGCAACAGCGACCCCTGGTGTTCACAATGCATATTGGTTAATGAGCACCCACAGGCATTACCGATTAGCAATAAATGCAACTTGGGGAAAGTAATGTGTAACTATTACAGAAAACAATTAAGGAAAAAGGTACTCCTTGTTTAACATTTTTAACAGTTTATAAAAATGCTGTGGAGAATCTGTCTTGGCGTACTTACATGGTAAAGCGTGGCAAGGCGTGGTGTAAGGTTTGCATAAAGTCCCACTATTACAGCTACCTGCCACAGAGGGAAAGAAGGTGCAGAGTGTCTAGAAAAGAAAAGCAAGCTTTAGTGTTGTCAGTCGGTGTAGTAAAGTAAAAGGGATACTGGACACAGCTGTACTTCTGACTGTGAAACCTGACCTCAACTCTGTTTCTAATTTAACATTTGCTGTTGATTTAGGTCAGGTATTTGAAAGGTGACCAGGGACTCACTAAAATACCAGGTCTGCTCTGCTGCCTGATATACCCTCCATTGCTGTATGTATATTTGTGTAATAAGCCTAACATTATTGCCTTGCAACTGCATACCACGAGGCTGTCATTCTGCCATGAGTCTACATGGAATATCAAAAATTTTATCCACACATATACAAATTTCTATTGTCATTGGCAACATGTTTTCTTCTTTAGCCAGATATGAGTTTGATTCACCCCTTTATAATATTAATATGTGTTAAAGCAGAGGTTCAGTCCTGAGGACCCCTTATAAATGCAGGTTTTTGTTCAAACCAGTGTCACAATTAGTGAGTAATTTTACCTCAAACTGATCTCTATTTATTAGCTGGGCTTTTTTTCTCTTCTCTTATTCTGCATTCAGAAAAGAACAGCAGTGTAGTTTTTACATGTGTACAACATTCAGAAATATTTTCATTTTTTTCCACAACTTTAAATGCTTAACTTCCTTTCATTGCTTTCCAATTAATTAGGCCTTTTCTGTGTAGTTTGCTCTCTTAGTAGCTGTAACCTAATACTGACAATTACCAAGCAGAACAGACACCCAGGCAAATGACACTGAATGCTGAAAGGCTGCAGCTACTTTAGCGTCAGACCCACTCATGTATTCATTAGTAAATAACGGATCAAATAACCGCAACACATTGAAACGCAGCATGAAAGCATGATGATGATGGTGAAAATCCTTCAAGCCAAGCTAAGAAAAACACTTATCCTTATATAAGATATATAAAGTCTTGGTACATTCCAATAAAAAAGTACTGAACTTAATTTTATAATTTCAACATTGACACTAAACCATAGAAACGTGTTTCATTATGCTAAGAATTCAATTAAAAACAGTAGTTGGCTGGAACAAAAAGCTTCAGCCACATGGAGTCCTCAGAACTGGATATGAGAACCGCTGTAAAACAGCAATAAAGATGCTTAATAGTTTTGTTAGTATAGGAGTGGCCCGGGGGGCACAGAGGTTACATACCTTGGTTTGAATCAGTGTGCTGTCTGTCTGGGTTTTTCTCTGATGTCTCCAGTTTAGTTCCATAAGGCAAAAACATGTATGTTAGGTGGTCCAATTGACCTGATAGCACTGAACGAAGATGCATGGTTCCCATTCAAGCTTGATCTCTCCAATGTTTCTAATGTTGCTACAAAAGGGTCTAGCTCTGAATAAATAATTGAAAATATAGATTCAGAAAATTCAAAAACAGATTTATTATAAGTATACCTATATATTAGTACTGTGTGTTTAACTGTTAATACTATTGATTTGAATGCTAATTGCATTATCTATTATAATACAGTATCATTAAAGTGACCATTCCTATTAGCAGATACCCATTCACCTTCTGAACCTTCATCTTCCCTTATAGCAATAATCTGAGCAGCAGATAGAAAGAAGTAACCAACTCTTCTAGGAATGACCATTGATCACATGTAACAGTAACTCTCTCACACACACACTCTCTCGTTTATTCACACCTGGCCAATGTAATCTCAAGGCGCATGTCACATGATTTGGGTGGAACAAGGAGTACCTGGGAAATGCCTATGTGCACTGTGAAAAAAATGAGCTTATTCTGTGAAAACTGAGTCCATGGAGTTTTGAGGCAACAAGATTACCATTGTGCCTAACTCCTATTCATTTTGATGTTATTATTTCTATTGTTGCTCATGCTGTATATTGATTTTGCTATTCAAATAAGCTGTTGTCATTCTCTGACTAGTAAAATGATTGCTATTGTTGTTAGTATTTATCTTTTTGCACCTTGTGGTTCCATTCATGCATGTCCTCATCTGACTGCATATTAATCCCTTTTGGGATTTACACTATTTGTATTAGCAGTTGTAACAATATTTATAAATGTAGTAGTGCTTATTTGTATTATTATTATTATAACTTTGAATTTTGGTTATCATTGAAGTACATGGGGTCACCGATAAACAAACACTGGGAGACAAGATTCAGTTTGACAAAAAGGACTTGTCTTCTGCAACATTATCTTGAAAAAAATGTGTGTTTCCTAAAGTGAGGAAGATGTGACTTAGGAGTTGAAGGACAAACTTCAATTCAGTATAATTCACTTTATTTTTGTATAACACTCATCACTGAGTACAGAGAGTGTTGTAAGATGCTGTCTGGAAAAATGCAAGTATAAATTTTTCTAATTACAATATACAGAATTAGTACATATAAAGACACATACTGTATTTGTTTAAATACACATTAAAATAACAGACTGAAACTGATTGACTTAAATTGATACCAACAATATCAATCCACGAATGAATTGTAGAACTATGGATAGTTGACAACAGAGAAGAAAACAAACACTTCAGTCATTAACACCCCTGAGGTCAGTTGTGAGAGAGAAAGTCAAAGAGAAAAGTCGGACACTGTCACAGTCCTAGAGACCTCAGGAAATTAGCCACCCACCCCCCTCCTGACCATTCTATACTAGAGTCTGTGCTGGGCCATCCAATCTGATGCTGATGACAGAATATTTCCATCTGATGAGTCCAAGGTCCACAGTATCTCTTATGGCTTCTCCTTGGACATGAGAAGAGCTTGGAAGTAAAGCAGTGGTACCAAGTGCCTCAACAAATACTGAGAAGAGAAACATAAGAGGGTTAGTCCAGAACCTTCAAACAAACAAGCTCCACAACCTCCATACCACCAGATGAAACACACGTAACATGCCATAATTAATCTAATTAAGGGGCATGGTGGATCAGAGTTTATTTATGCAGATAAAACTGCAAGATAGGAACCAACCCTGGAAATCATAGGATCCATGTGTACTTAGGACCAATTTTACAATTACCAATTAACGTAATGATGCACTTCTTTGAGCGTGTGGATGGAAAACCAGAGTTCCAAGAGAATAACACATGCAGACACTGAGAGAAAATGCAGAGACAGCAGACAACTTGGGCATTGAATTAGAATCTTGGGATCTAGATCTGTGAAACAGTAGGCAGCACAAACCACTCCAAAATAAAACAACCATTAAAAAATATAAATTTGCGTATTTTTAGAAAAGGATGCACTTAAAAAAGGCTTCCTTCTACCATAATGGTGCACATTATCCACTGTCAATGTTAGAACTTATATTCACATTATTGAATGTACCCAGACCAGGATTTAAACTGAGGACCATGAAGCTGTAAGGCAGAGGTACTGCTGCCACTGGGGTCACGGGAACACTGAACTGAGCCACATATCCTCAAATTACATTCTTACAGGACAATTTCATAGGGAAGAACATTATTGATAATTTAAAAAGACAATAAAAGGAACTGTTCAATCCTTCTGTAACTATACTGTTTCTTATAGTTACGCATTACAACTTCCTTTGTCTACTCAAGCATATAAGTGCCATGCCACCCTAAAATATATATATTATACTGATATTATATTACAGTATATGTGTATATATGTGAAAATATTTTAATAAATTAAATATTAATCTTGGAAATGTTAACAATAGTGCCAAAATGTGAGCTTATGTCAAAGTTAGAATGCATATAGTTTTGATGCCTTGGTCTGTTCCTGTGTCTTGCTGCTATCCTTGTACTTAACACATATATAAATGTATTCCTTTTGAACCACACCTATTACTTGACATTTAAGTTTAGATTGCTGTTTGATTGTATAGTTACAGAAGGACTGCACAGTTCCTTTTTATTGTGTTTTGAAATTATCAATAATGTTCTTCCCTAAGAAATTGTTCTGTAAGAATGTAATTTGAGGATATGCTGCTCAGTTCAGTGTTCCCGGGACCCCAGTGGCAGCAGCACTTTTGCCTTACAGCTTGAGGGTCCTCAGTTTAAATCCTGGTCTGGATGCCATCTGTGCTTTTTTGAGTTAGTATAGTCGTCCAGTGTCGGTTAATTTTTCTCTGAGTACTTTGATTTTCTTTGCACATCCCAAGAATGTGCAGATTGAGTTAGTTGGTGATTATTAGTTTACCTTGTATGGCAAAGTTTGGCTATTTTTGGCCCTGGCACAACATTCAGTTTGGGATCCTGCCTTGTGCCTGTTGCTGTCAGGATAGGCCGGTGACTCTCTTTTGGATTAAATAAGTTTGATAATAGATTTGAATAGGAATGCTGAATACATTTTAATTGTTATCTGTCTTAATTACAAAGGAATAGAGAATTGTTGACGAACTGTAAGGGCAGACTAAATGAAGCAGCAGTTTTGTCTTCTCCAATCTCGTAAGGCCAATTTGGTGTTGTTAAGTTTGTATTTATTTCAAAGAACCTAAAAGCTGTCATATCAGAACTATCATTCACCTTCAACTAATCCAATGCAAAATTAACCTCTGACAATATAAAATCTATCTTGTAAATGGTGGAAAAACTTTCCATTAAAACAAAAACAATATAGAATTCCATCTCAGAGTAAAGTGAATTGTTTTGCTAGGTCTATCTAGGCTCTGGACAGTTTAGAAAAGTTACAGTTTTCATCCTGTCCAATCAAAAATGGGCCTTCTCATAGTAAGTAGATAAATAAATAATCAGAGAACCGTGTCGGGAAGAGATTGCAGCTACACAGCTCACCAAATGCTCCATGCTGTAATCAATTGAAAGAAACAGGAGACTGGAAAAGAGACAGGCAAGACTGAGCAGCGCTGTAGCACTTAATAAAATAGAGTTTACAAGACTGAGGCAAATATTTCGATGATATTAAGGAAACGGAAAAAAATAGAAAGTGTCAGTCAGTGTGACGTGTAGTTCATGTGTTTGGATGTCGTTTAACAGGCAACAGCCTGAAACCTATTGCTTATATTTCTTTGTTCTTGATGCCTTTTCTATGTCTGAACAGTGCACATCGCCTTTCGTTTTTCAGAAGAGATGACGAGTTCTAGAAGTTCAAAATCAGTTATCATCCTGCTGGTATATAGCATGCCAGTAAAACCTTCTGAAGGGATCAATTGACTCATCTCAACATCCCACGGGTTATTTTTAAATGTGTGGGTGACACAGTGGACACGAAGTTTGAAAACAAAGTGCTGTAACGCAGGTATTACAGATTTGCCAAATGGGATTCTAGGATAAGCATGCTGAGGGATTTTGGAGAGAAATGTTTTACTTTCTCATATTTTTGCTGACAATTCAGATAGGCCAGCATGATGGTGCCACTGTCTCGCAGTAAGGAGGCCCAGGTTTGTGTCAGGGGTCCTCCCTGCATGGAATTCACAGGTTCTTCATGCTTCTGTGTGGGTTCACTCCGGGTGCTCCTGTTTCCTTCCACTGTCCAAACTCCATGCATGTTAGGTGAATTGAAGCTTGTGTGTGTGTGTGTGTGTGTGTGTATGTGCTCACCCTGAGATGGACTGGTGCTCTGTCCAGGGTTTGTTCCTGCCTTGCACCCTATGCTGCCTGGGCTGGGCTCCAGACTTCCCAAAAATCTCCCAAGTGACCCTGGCCTGAATTAAATGTGTTCGAAAATGACATGAAATTTTCATTAATGAAAATTATAAAAACAATTTACAAAAATAAATAAAAGAACCTAAGACCAGAGGTGACGTTCTGACAAAACCACAATAAAATCATTAAAGAGGACGTTGTCTAGGATAGAATGATATTTCCTGTTTAGCTGTAATAAATGCCGGTGATGTCCACTGCTTTCTAATCTAACTAAATAAGAGCACCTATAATGGTTGCTTTCTGTTCAAGATGAACCTTTAATCATTGACTATTGATTGGACCTCAAATGATACTTGATAGTAAAGTACAGCTGATTGAAGGTTCTAATAATATCCCCATCTGCTAGTTCAGTTAGTTAAATGAAGAGAGACAAAGTAATGTATTGGTACAGAAAACTGCAGGTGACAAAAGAGACTAACTTAGTCTTTCTTTGAAATATGTTTTCCAGATTCTTATTAATTCTTTGTTTTCCCTGCTCTAGGAATATTAATGTCCCTCTTGCTTAAACCATACTGATGTTTGCAGGTTCACTTTCGTTAAATGTCAGTCCATTCTCTTAATGAACTCATTTAATTTAATTTTAAGTTCACAGGGACCTGAAGCCTATCTCAGCAGCATCAGGCCTGTGGTAGACACCAAATTTAAACGGGACATTAAGGAATTACAAGGCACACAAACCCACACTTATTCGCATGTTTAGAGTTGGCAGCCCATTTAATGTACACATCATTGGAAGAAAGACCCACACAGACATGAGGAGAACATATGCACACCTCCACAGAATCCACAACTTCACACAACTGGTAGCTGGATAGGGATTAAAACCTTGTCGTCTGGAGCTGTGAGACAGCGGTTTTGACCACTATAACTTTGTTTCTCCGGTCATTAAGATCTTTAATGAATTATGAAGAAGCAAAAGGGTTCTTTTAGAAATAACGTTTGATCCTCAGGATACAACAGTGAGTAAGTGAGCTAAAACGAACCGACTAGTCTAACAATCACATATTCTAACAGAGCAGCACCAAATCTAAAAATGAGGAAATCATTATATTGCAGTTAACACAGGGCATCCAACCAGGGTAACGCTGCCATCTTAACTCAGTGGCATCAGTGTGTTTGTGTTCAGGTTTAAAATGAGAGACGGATGAATAAAAAGCTGGAGCATTCTTCACGGGAACAGGATAATTAAAAAAATGATGTCAGCTGATAACAAGCAAATACAGTGAGTTCACAGATTGCCTCTGGGGGCCTTTGATTGCTGTGCAGGGCCTCCCACTGCTGGCATTCATTTTATCTGTCTACTTGCTGAGAGAGCCAGTGGTCTCTGTAGCTGAGACGGCTCAACTCAGATGTCTTTCCTTCACTGTCAGTCTGTGCCGCTCCTGCAAAATGCCTGAAATTTTAGTCAGCCGCTCCTATTGTATTCACTCCTGTGCGGATAGATATTGCACGTCTGGCCCTTCGTGGGTCTTCTTTGCTCTCATTGTTTCTGAGTTGGAATGGAAAGTGAAGATCTCATGTTTTGTACAGCAATGATGACAACAATCCGGGAGACACCTGGATTGTGCATGAGAGAATAGTTAAAAACAGCTTCCAGGCTGTGGGAAATTCAACAATTCTGGAAAGGCTTCCACCTTACTACTGTTTGGACCGATGCCCAGTTTCACTTTAATTGAATTACTGATATTTTGAAGCTTTTAGTCTGTTTCTATCATAGTAAGTGAAATTTAACCTCATTTTTTAGAGGTAAAATGATAGTTTATTTAAACAAAAAAGCAATGAACCACCAAACCATCCTGCTGTATGTTAGTTGCTACCTTGTATTCAATGCTCCCAGATAGGCCACCTTAATGCTGAGCTACAGTAGTTGTATGGGCCCGCGTGAGTTTTTTTTTTATTATTATTTTTCAATCAGGAGGTCCCACTTAATCTGAACATTGCATAAAATTAGAGTCACTCTCAGATCCAACAATGAAAGAATCAGCCTGACATGTTGGTATTGTAACAGCCCCCCTTGCCACAGGATAGTAAGTTTATAGACCCAAACCCATGATTCTGCAGTTTCAAGCCCACTTCTTAACCAAGTGCCTGACATGTGCCCCAAATACTGAAAGAGACTGAAAGGAGCATCATTACTTTTCTTTGCACATTAGCTGACGGGCTTGTCTTATGAGAAAAGTGAAGATTCAGATTACCATTTGTTAAAATAACATTACTGAAAACATTAAGGCCTACTCAAAAGACAATTATCCGGGATAAAGATACTGAATGCCTAAAACCAAAGTCATACAAAATGCTAAGCTTTCTTTAAATGAGTTGTAAACAACTAAAATGTCTGTCTTCATAGAAGGATTTTTTTACAAGTAGCCTGTGTAGAAAAATGAAGCTGAGATGAACTTTGGTGAAAGGAATCAATACAGAAGGTAATTTCCAGGACAGGTTTGACTGCAGTTCACCTATTATCTTCGTTTGTGTCAGACGGTATTAAAGTTTACCAAAAGTCAGAGGAAAAAAAGATAACTGAGCAAGTGAGGCAAAGTTGCTAGAAATGAAATCACAACCAACCCAAGCAGAGAGATTGGAGTTGGAAAATAAACAGACAGAGTGGTCGAAATCCGAACAGACATCTTGGAGTGTAGGAGTGGCCATTTTGAGCATGACGTCACAGAGCTGCGGTTGAAGATGGCCCATTTAAAGGTCTGGGCAAATTGCTAAAAAATGTAATCTGCAATGTAGTACAATTATTAAAACAGAAACAATCTCCACTGATTGACACTCATGGGAGCAACAGGACATGATGTAAATGGCCAGTTCATGACTGCCTTCTGCCTCTTGGTGGTTGCTGTATAATACAATGGGATGTATTGTTATCCCTTTTGGATATAAGAGCAGATGTAATGTTTAACATGTCGCCCACAATGCACAAATGAAATAGCCCTGTGATTTGAGTGGCTGCTTTCTAGTTCAGTTCATTTGCCGTACAGTATATGTGAGTGGTGTAAACTTGAGTGAAAGATACAGGTGTAAGGTCTACGACTGGCATTCATTATAATTACATAATTACACGTGTGATTCATTCTAAAATACTCACATTGCACTCCTTCCCCAGGTTATTTTTTAATGTGATTCTTTGTTAGATTCAGGTTCAGACATCTTCCAATTGCCTCCTCAAATTTTAACGGCTTAAAAGAGTGTTAATTTAAGCAGTTTCTGATGAAATTAAACTCACATGTCCTCCTCAGTCTTAAAAACAGTAAATTAAAATTTAACCAATTTACTGTATATAAGGCCTTATGCTTGAACTTGAAAAGAAAAAAGGATTTTTATTAGTATAATTGAATGAACAGGCTTTAGAAATGTCATGTCCATTTTAATCTGATGCAAAATCTATCATTATCTAAATTTTGTTTAAATTTTTTTTTAAAGTATTTCTGTTCTTTGAAAAACACTAGGGGGCTTTGCCGCCTGCTTGCTTCACTCGCCAAACCCCCATCCTGCGCTACGCGCCAGCCACTTCTCGTCTCTGCCGCTCGCGTATGTGGATTTCACTTTCACCAAACAACAAATCTTTTAATTCTCATGGATTCGCCTCTTCATTGGGAAGAAACTTTTCCCTGATGGCAACATGAATTAGACAATCTACAAATCTCCGACCTAAAGTTTAAATCCGAACAATATATTCGATCTCTTTTTGTTGTTCCGTTATTTCACCGAGAAATAATTTCCATTTGTTTGCGATAATGCGATCTTTACTGTCGTTTTTTTAGGCTTTCGAATTTTACTATTTTCATTATCTCTAACCTGCTCTACATGTGTATCGTGCCAACATTTTTGAACCTCTTTACAACGTTCTAGTTTGTCATTAACTCTTAGTATTTTATTTCTGTCCACGGGCGTCATTAAATCTCATGGCACAAAGTCTCGTCTCGCGAGACTTGAAAGTCACGTCTCATCTCAGGCTAAAAAGTCTCGCCTTGTCCCAGAATTTTTTTAAATAATGAGAGATATATTTAGACAGTGTTTTGGTAAGTTCAGAGGCCAATGTATTCATTGGACATATTTATTTTTTTGTTTAGATGCATTTTAAACAATGTTAAAAATGAAATATTTGATCCAGCAACACCATTTTGACTTTTTGTGCCATTGTTGTCAGGTTGTTGCTATGCAGAATGGCATGGAGACTGTAATGTGTGACATTATTATTGCAACAATATAAAGGTTAGCATTGAGAATGATCTATATTTGATTTTTGTTATACAATACAATACAATACAATACAGTTTATTTTTGTATAGCCCAAAATCACACAGGAAGTGCCGCAATGGGCTTTAACAGGCCCTGCCTTTTGACAGCCCCCCAGCCTTGACTCTCTGAGAAGACAAGGAAAAACTCCCAATAAAAACCTTGTAGGGGAAAAATGGAAGAAACCTCGGGAAAGGCAGTTCAAAGAGAGACCCCTTTCCAGGTAGGTTGGGCGTGCAGTGGGTGTCAAAAGTAGGGGGTCAATACAATACAATATACAGAACAGAACAATTCCTTGAGACAGCATAATAATAAAAATTTTAGAAGTACGGTTTAACAGTAGATGATATGACATAATTAGGTTTGGATATTTTTAGAGTCCTGGAGACCTCATCCATCTAGCTGCCTCCCATTTGGCCATGCCACGGCTGAAACGTTGCTCCGATGAAAGGACCCCTCAACACACACCCCTTATGTGTGTTGGGTGGGGCGGGCAATGGAGGTCATTTGTATAGTTCTTATTTGCTGTAATATTAAGAATTGGTTTTTTTTTAGTTTGTCCTATTTGATTGCTTCTGTTTAATTTGTTTAGCCTGTATTAGTCTTTAACAAAAATTCCCTGTTTAATGTATGCTGCCTCAACCAACCCCATCTCAGAAACACAAAATTCAAAAAACAGGCAACAGGTTGAAAAGCTAAATTCTAAGATCTACTTTAAACAAAACTAAAAGGAGTTTTTGAGGTCTTTCTGAAGAAATGTTAGAACAATGCACTTACTTTTATTTCCCCTGTCCCTTCCATTACATTACAGATGCAAGACTATGTTGCGTTCACAAGCAGTGGAACAGATGAGGAATATGAATTTCTCAGTGGAACATTTTAAGCAAAAACCATTTGAAATGGTAGCTGTCATAGGACCAAATTCAAAGAATTAGTCAAGTTGTGACATAATAAAAAATAATAATCATTTATATTTTTGTGGTTAAACTAATTTGAGAAATGCATCCCAATTGCTTAGTGCACTTAGTTTGCTTTATATTTTTATTTGTTGTGTCTACTTACAGAGTCCAATGACTGGTGGGCACAGTCCTTCCAGCGTGGAGGCATTCCGGCTGGGCAAGGGTCCCGGCCATCCACCACAATATATATATATATATATATATATATATATTTAGAATGCGTCAATATTTATAAGTTATAAGTAACTCTAATAATTTATATCATCATTATAAATCTTAAGAACAAGCTTTGCTCACAATAGTTTCAACACTGCAACAAGTTCCATAAAAACCAACAAAAAAATAATATTTTAAAAGTGTATTTTAGGATGGATTAGTGATGCTGCTTTACAGTACCTGGACCTTAGTTCAAGTGCCCTCTGTGTGAAGATTGCATGTTCTCCCAGCAGGTTTCCTACAAAGATACTGACTGTCAGGCACTGTGACTTGCAGCTCTAAATATTGCTGTTGTAAGTGACTTTGAGTGTTTTTTGATGGACTGACATCCCATTCAGGCCTGGCTCCTAGCCTGAATCTATTATTGGCATTTTTGCATGCTAAATATGGATTAAGAAAGTGGACAAATTATGTTATTAAATTTTAAACTAAGTAACATAATTGGACAATATGTTGATTCCAGACTGTTATTATCTGTGAAAGGAGCTTCTTATTTTGTTGGAATGGAGCAGCATAGACTTGCAGTGGGTGGTGTTTCTTCAGAGTTGTTGGGCAGCAATTTGATTTTTTCATCTTAATGCTCTCACATTTTATTGTCTGGATATAAGTGCTTATGAAATTCCATGTCACTGTGCATCATCCATTACCCTGGCATGACATCTAAAGTTACTTCCCTACCTTGCACCTGCTAACATTAGAAACCATATGACTATGAATTAAATTTTTTTTGGTGGACTGACAAGGCTAAAAATCATCATTTCAGTGTGATTACAAGTATATACATATAGTGAAGGAGTACCCATCTGGCAAGAGGTTGCCAGGGGCAAGGACACCACCATGATCACTCAGGCAGGGGGTAGTTTCTAAGGCAGCTCCCCAGCTACTTGCTCTTTGAGTGAGACAACAGGAATCCATATACTCCTTTCCAGGACTGTGTGGCCTCTAGTGGCTAAAAGGCGTTTACACCTCTGAAAACTCCTTCCTGGCCTTACTCCTTCTCTGTAAGAGGAGGGCCAAACATTTCAGCTAGTAACCGAGTCACCCGCTCCCTAACATTCTGGAAAAGCGTTGAATGACGTGCCCCTGACACTTGCTCTTCCAAGGTCCACTGTCACCTAGTAGCCCCTGTGCTCCTGGACTGGCATATGTAGGACCTCTTCTGCTGTCAGTGTCTTACTCTCTCTTCCTATCATGCAACATTTTCATAGGTCTGCCCTGTATCACCCTGGTGGTGTCTCAGTATGCATACAGTATATTAAATTATTCAAAATGAATACAAATTTGCATGTAAATACATGTACTCTTCCTGTTTTAGAATATAAGTCAGTTTCGTGTTCCATTCCAGGAATCTTAACTGCAGGTGCAGTTGTATGTCTTCAAAGCTTAGAATTTCTGAATTTCTACTCTCACTAATTTACATCCATTGATTCTCTTTAGTTGTAAGTAGTGTGACTACCACAGTGCACTTAACAGTCCAGAAGATAGGAAATTGAAGATATGTATGTTCAGTCCAGACCTGGCATGAGACTCCGCAGGATTTCAGGTTTACCCCAGTTGAGTATAGAGAACAATTGCACTGTGAAGAGTTCCTGTTACTTGGATGATGACTGTCCCACCTTCACCTGCATCACAATTCAAAGGCTCCTTTTGATTGAGTGTAACTGGAAGGGGCTTCCTTAATAATATTAATACAGTACAATCCCTCTTAACTGGTCTTGCATTAATCGGCCGACGGATTAACCGGTCTGTTAAAATAAAATATATATATTTTTTTAATCCTGAGTTCTTCTTTATATTATATGTATGCACTTCCTTCTTTCCTGGAAGGTGAGAGGTATTTTAAAACCAGCAAACAACAAAACAGTGTTCAAAGTAAATAAAGTGCAGTGTATCAAAAGTCTTCTTTAAATAAATAGTTCATTAAAACGAGTGAATTAGTGGTGGTTAAAATCCATTAGTAAAACAAGTCCTTTAAAAACAACACAAACGAGGTTAAAACAATGGCTGGAAGCGGTCTCTTAAAATCCAAAGCACTGTGCCTTCTTCTTTCTACCTGGTGGCTCTCCTGCTACTCCCATCGGGCTTCGCAACAGGGACAACAGGGGAGTCGTCCTACCTTCAGGTGAAGCTGCCTTCCACACTGGTCCCGTAGCCCTCCGATCCCTGGCTATGTCGGGCTCCATCCAGACCGAGACTTGGGTTCTTTCCCCAGTGGCCAGGGTGCTCACGCTGGGGCTAAACCAGCCCAAAGCCTCCACGACTGCAGCTGCCTTTCGATGGCCAGTCATCTTCAATACCGGTCACTCCAGCTCCGTGATCGCTCAGCTGGAGCGACCGCTTTCTTCAGCATCACGAATTCTCCGGAAACAATCTGCCACACATACCAGGTCCCCTCACTAAGCTGCGAGTGCGGTAATTTAAGTGGCCTTTTTGACTTGAGCTGTGGACCCGCTACAGTACACTGTCCAGTCATTGTATGAGAAAAAAAAAAACCCATGTGCGAAATCGTGGATGAAGCCTTGTGGATACGGTTTTTTCAGGAACGTCAAAGAGGTACAGTACATACTTCGAAATATTTTTCTACATGAAAATAGGTATGCGGCCAAATTAATTAACCGGCCAAAACGGCAACCGGCCACGGGTCTAGTCCGGTTAAAAGGGATTGTACTGCAATAATATTTTAAAACATACATGCGTTAAACTGCACTATATGTGCATTGCTTTGTTTTTCCAGGCAATGTATTTTTTGCCTTATCAATATTTTCATATTTTTTATTTATCAGTGGGTGGCACAGTGGTGCAGTGGTAGCACTACAGCCTTTCAGCAAGGCTAGCAGGGTTTATGTCTTGCTTGCTTCCTGCATGTTCTCTCTATTTCCACATGGGTTTCCTCTGGGTGTTCTGGTTTCCTCCATAAGACATTCAGGTTAGGTAGATTATTAATGTGAAATTTAGTGTGTATGTGTAAATTCACCAAGTTACGGAATGCTGCCCCATCCAGGGATTATTCCCCCATTGTGCCTGATACTTGTTGAGATTGGCTACAGTTTCTCAGGAATCCTGCTAAGGATACACAATTGTAGAATATGGATGTATGAATGGATGGATGGATAATCATCACCATAAATTCTGAGCATCTTTATATTATAAATATAAACTAATTATGAAGACTTTTAGTAAAATATGGCAGTTATATTATGACTCTGAACGCAGAAATTTAATTATAAGGGATGTTGTGCCATCATTTATAATTCATATTTCTATCGAGGAAAATATGAATCCAAGTTTCTAAGTTAACAGGGAAAGCAGTATTTCCTTCTAGATGTTGCTTTATTTAGCTTGGT
This sequence comes from Polypterus senegalus, assembly GCF_016835505.1. NCBI lineage: Eukaryota > Metazoa > Chordata > Cladistia > Polypteriformes > Polypteridae > Polypterus > Polypterus senegalus. The sequence goes on along the minus strand of NC_053163.1, from coordinate 70,202,396 downwards.
CCAGCTCCTTTCTGCAAACTCTTTAATAGAAGCCTCTCTTACCTGAAGCCCGAAAGCCATAACTCTTATGTTGCACTTCTTTTGCAGGTCTGGAAATTTGTGCCTGACAGCTTTACCTTGATGATGTTTCCTAGTTCCTCTAATAAATCCTCTGTTATCCTACTGACTGCACTATTTGTGACTGCAGTGGGCCTTCTGCTAAACAAGAAACATATCTCTTCATTATTTCTTTGAACCCATGCTGCTATGAATCTTGTTTTTCACATTTAGAATTTATTTTGCTTAATGCTGGATTATTTTGTTACATATATTAAATTCTTTTTTTTTCATCTTTTTGTTGCTGCTATTTCAAAACATGAAAAAAGCCATTATATTGATCGCTGCCACAGCCATTACTAGATGTGTGCCTTGGGTTTTGATTCTATATGACATTATTATGTGTGCCTATAAAAGATGGTGGCCAGGTGTAACAGTTGTTCAGGTGTGCAAATAAAAACTTACAAATATGAAATCTTCATATGGTGATTAAATAATTAAAGAAAGGATTTTTATTGGGATATATACTTTAAATTTGAACTTCATTTCTTGCCTTCTGATTATGTTTTGTCACTCAGAATCTCGCTTCCCAGTTTTAAGCTTTGTTCTTCCCCTTGACTATTCTAGAGATCCTCCTTGTTATATACATTTCCATTTCCTGGCTGATTGTATAAATAATTAATTCTTGAGCTTCCAACTTGCTCATAACTTGTGAATTTTGGCCTGATTATTTTATGATAAAGAAGAAGGGCTTTGATTTGCTCTCTTCTTGTTGTAGATGTAATGCCTGCACAGGGAGAAACAGTCATAGATTACTTTAATTAAGGTTCAAGAGATTAAGTCAGAAAAGCATGCTAAGGCTGAAGCAAATGAGTAAGAAAATTAATATTTTAAGCAGAGCCCAAAATGTGAAGCAGAGTCAAGAAGGATATAGCGAGAGGGTTAGGAGACAGAAAGTCAAGTACTGTGTAACAAGAAGAGACACGAGGCATGGCAAGGTTTGGGGCAGCCGCCCATTTAATGCAGTTTCCTGGCTGCAAAAGCAAATGATTCACGTAAGTCAAGTTTACACGACAGAGTCCAAAACAGAACTGCCTCCCAGAGCAAAGGCGGGAGGCTTTATAGGACATTGGGCGGAAGTGACGTTGTCCTCAGGGCCGGGACCGGAAGTGATGTCATCCTCGGGGCTGGAACTGGAAATGATGTGTCCTGCTTCGAGGTGGTGGCTCCTGGTGGGATTTCCCGGGAAAGACCTGTAGGGAACTTAGAAAGAGCGTCAGCGTACCCCGCCCACCCCGGGCAGATATATAATCAGTCCTCTCTAAGCCCTTCAGCTGCCTCCTATGCACACGTGTGTGACAACTGTTATTAACTAATGTAAGGGGCAAGAGTCAATGTCACAAAATCAAAACAAGTCAAAACCAAGAGATCTAATAAGTTTGAGGGTAAATCAAAAAGTAAAGTCAATTTGAAAATTACACAGTAACCACAATGGATAAAAGCTGATGCAATAGAACGCTTTCCCGATGGCTTATAGGTAGTTTGAACATGCACAGTACAGCACTCTGCTGTTAGTCTACTTGATGAACATGATCACTCCTCTGTGGGATTGAACAATGAGGCATAGTGAGATTTGTTATGGGCAGGGGGAGTGAAACCTGTTGAAACTCACCAAAGGATGTGAGTACAGAAGTGAAAACAGCATGAAAACTTTACAAATGGGTAGAGAAATTTAAAGCAGAAAGATCAAGTGTGACTGACAAAGCTCAGTCTGATCGACCATCAGCTTCTTGTACACAAGCCAATATCCACATGGCAAATGCCTTGTCATCAGAGATGACGGACAGATTATGTTGTCCACTATTGCCGTACATTTGGATGTCAGCTATGGATCTGCACATGCCATAGTGCATGATAACTTGGGCTACTGTAAAGTTTATACCCAAACAGCTTACTGATCTACAGAACCCAACATCCTTTGTGAATTTCAATAGGTTTCACTCCTTCTGTCCAAAGAAATCTCACTATGGTACGTTGTTTAGCAATGGTGCAATGCAGAAGCAGAGTGACCATGTTCATTTGACCAATGCTTCATGTAGGCTAACAGCAGAGTGCTGCCTTGTATGGTTTTGAACATGTTATATTGCATCAGCTTCGATCCATTGTGGTTATTGTGTAATTTTCAAATTACCTTTACTTTTTGATTTACCCTCGCAAAATATGATGCACACCAAGTTCTTTGAAGTAGTCTGAATACTCAGGCGATTTAGAAATGTGTGATACCAGCCTTTACCCCGTCATGGTGATGACACCATATGATACGCACTTTTGATCATTAAGCACAGCAACTGTACAACAACAATGGTGGCATTTATACAAATACAATCTGGTGTTGCAGGAGAAAGAGTAAAATGAAACTACCACATTCCTTTACCTCAGAATCTCGCCAATGACAGCTTAACAATTTTGAGGCCATGAAATGACTACACAAAATTTGAATAAAATCAAATTATGACAATAGAATGTTTTATTGTTTTTCTTTTTTGTACTTGTCAGGAAGATTTCCTCTCTGGTTGATGTAATCAAGTAGTAATAGTAGCCGAAGTAGTGATTGTAGTCTTGTCATGTGTACAGAGTACAGTGAAATTCTTAACTTGCATATCTGACCAGCATGCAATATATTACCTCCTTCTGTCTCCATGATAAAAAAAGACTGAATAATAATAGTAGTTAAAAACAATAGTAAGTTCATTTTATGTAATAGGAAACACAAATTATCTTATGTTTGTGGTGAACTGTACTGAGGAAGAAGGAATGGACAGCAAATAGAGACGTGAGATAATTAAATTGAACTGTTGTCCACTTTGACTCATTTGCACTTTTATCCCTGTCAGGAATGTTACCATGAAACAATCCTAAAATGTCTTTGCGAACATTCAAGAGCTTTATGGATTCTTTAAACTTCTGGGTTTTTTTTTTCTTCATAGGTTAACCCATGTCCATGCACATCTGGTATCTTCCTACATTTAATATAAGGCAGCTTGTGAGGCTTCCACAGTGATTTAAATCTTATTGATGTAGTCTCCCTTGCATCTCAAAGATGGTCATTGCAAAGAGGTGAAGTGTGCTGTGTTACTCTGTGATTGCTGAATAGAATACAGTCTTCACCTTATTTCGAAATGTAGCGTCCACTAGAACAATGTTCGTGCTTCACCAGCAAGCTTTCCCCTCACCTACCCAGCAATTTGTTTGTGACAAAGCAAAAGTCCAGATACTGATACAACAGTGCGCGCTCAGCCACTTAACATTTCAGACACGTTCCCAGTTTTATACGCCCCCAGTAAGGGGGTTCCACTTGGCCGACTCATCCTGGCAGACGTGAATCCCAAGGATGAGAGAGTTGAACGTTTGTCTTGCATTTCTAAATAGTCCCACTGCTAAGCATGACAGGGACAGTTTATTTCAACACAGGCGCTGAGGTGGTGAGGTTAAAATGCCTGTTCTCTTACTAACTCCCTACATTGTTTGCTTTGCCATCCAGATGTGCAGTGTGATCTGGAATAACATGTGCCAGAGCCATATTTCGGATGATAATGCAGGATGTTAAAAAAGGAAGGGTTAGTCCTCCTAATTTGATTAAAATCGAATGAAAGAAGCAACTTTCTTCAAATCTTTTAATCTAAGTCTAAATTTAATAAAGACATTCAGATGCAGGTCATTGGGTATTAGGTTGTCCTTGCCTTTGCAGGTAACATGAAACTCACGTAAAGTAAAATTATTGTTAATCGTAAAGGTATATATATATATATATATATGAGAACACTGACTACAGTAAGTCTCATTTCATGCCAGGGACGTATTCCTAGTCATTGACATTCAGATGCTTTAGCGTAATGCAGTTTTGTCAGTGTGTGTATGTGTTTTTCAAGCACAGAGGCGTGTTTATTTATTTGTTAGTGGATTTGTATTTACATTTATTGCATATGAAACAGTCTAATTGTCTCTGTTGGCTGCACTGTTAGTTTTTTTTGTAGTTGTTCACTAAAAAAAAAACAAATGTCTATTCTTGTGTATGTCAAACTGCTGGAAAAGCAAATTGGCCTGGGGGTTCACGCAGCATGTAGAATCACTGGAATGGATCGCATCTGTGCCTTGCATTGACTGCTTGCTGTACGACTCCATCACAGAGCTGTGACAAGGAGTAAGAGGCACGAGCTGGCAGGGATTCGGCCATTTCTGTATAATCACCATCCCCATGTAGCTGCTGTTAGATCATGGGGGTAAGGAGGGATGGCAGTGTCACCAGTTTTAGGTCTGCAAATGGTGCTAGGGTTCAACTTTCAGGAATAATGTGAATCACAATAGAAATGACACTCTGGATTTGGTGTTTAAAAAGAGCAGAATGAGCACTGTTTTTCAGTCTCCCAAAAAGGAATGAAATATTTCTGCAAACATTTTTATAAAACTTTTTGGCAATACATTTATTTATTATTTCTTTGATTTTTTTCCTCCAGTAGCAAGCATGAATTCTATTGGAAATGCACCGTCACTAAAAATGCACAGCAGCGACTGACGACTTAAAAATTTCCATATTGTTTGGAATAGCAAATAATGTTAGACTATGTCGGCAGGTAGAGTGAGATTTGAACTTTGTGATAATTAATATATTTCATTCATTCATCTCTTTTCTGATCTTGCATACTCCAGTAGAGAGTCATAGGAGTTAAAACCATATAGAACAGGGATGGGCAAAGTCAGTCCTGGAGGGCCGCCGTGGCTGCAGGTTTTTGCTCCAACCCAGTCGCTTAATTAGAAAGCAACCCTTGCCAATAATTAAATTTCATGGCTTGTTAGTGCTTTAACTCTGCCATGTCAAGCCATTGTCATATCCTAGATCTTTTTTTCCTTTCTAAAAATATCATCCAAATGAATTGAATTTTTAAATGGATTCAGTCTTTCACTTTTCTCTCTTTACTTTCGTTCCAAATATTTAATTAAACCAAATAGTGCATGATAAATACACACAGGAGTAAATGGTAATAAGCTAAAAGGAGAAATGCTGGTTTCTTTTGCAATTTGCATCTTATTGCTAATAAGGAGCCATTAAAAACCAAGAAAACACCTGTTTACGACTTAAATTAGCAATAAAGGCTCAAAATCTTAATGACCGAGACAACTAAAATGAAGCAGAAGTGTTACTAGAGCAGTAAGTGCTTCTTATTAAGCAACTGGGTTGGAACAAAAACCTGCAGCCACTGCGGCCCTCCAGGAATGATTTTGCCCACGCCTGGTATAGAAGAAGACACTCACACAAGCACCTATTTGGAGTCGCCAATGAACCTACCAAGCAGATTTTTGAGACAAGACTGGAATACCAGGAGAAGAAACACACACACACCCTTAAAACTGAAGTGTTAGGCTACTTTTCTAATGGAAGGCAATGACATTTGAAGACGCATCCCCACCCAAACCAAACAATGACTGTTGAAAGTTCACATGCATTTCCCAATTAAATCAAATAAAAGATATTATTTGTGAACATTACATTGCCAAAAAATGTAATATACTTGCCAGACACTTCAACATCTGCTAAAATGTTGGATGTGAGCATTTCTTTATTGAAACTGCGAGGACGTCGTGTTTATAGCAGCTGTTTTGTGGGGATATGTTTGTGCTTCTGTTATTACTTTTAGCTTGCAATTATAGGGTCAGTAATAAAATGTTAACAAAAATAACACAAATCATTTCTGCTGTGAAATGAGTTAATGGATGCTTTGTTCCATGGCTGATTATTCACTGGTAAATAATCCCGTTATGATGCACTAGTTGGTAACAGAGAACACAGAGGCGTGCAGCCTCAAGGTCAGCACAAATGATGAAATTCTAGTCAGCAGGAGGCCAGGCTTCCCAGCATAAACGAGCTGTGCATTTGACACACAAATGTGTTTTTAAATCCATGGAACTGTGAACTTTTCTGAACTGGATTAAACAGTTTTGAAAAGGGAGAAATGGATAGTTAATGTGAACTATCAAAAAGTCTAGTGTATAAGGGGCCAATTCAGCAGTCTCCTAATTGTTGCTTATCGCTTTGCGTTGATAATCCGCCTAACGTGCATTCCCACTGGCCTAATGAGGGGGTGTGTGTGTGTGCTGTGTAATGGACTGCCACCCCACTGAGGGTTAAATCCTGCCTTGCCAGTTAATATGGAGAAACGGAGTCAATAAATAAATAAATGATCATATTCTATTATAGTACACATATGTATATGTAAAGCAAACTCTATATTTAAGCACATAATTTACCAATAGATATGAATATGTTTAACATTGGTTACACTTATAATGAGAAATAAATAATATAATGATTAATTCCATTACACGTATTAGAAGTTAAATATGGTTTTATTAGTACTGACTCCACATGCATTGAAATGCATTAACATATTCCGTACGTTACACCTCTCTACTTATATTATTTTTCCAGATGCTTTTGCAAAGTGCTTCTTCAACATACTCAATTCTCTATAAGCTTGAATAATACATGACTGGGTGATTGGCCTATTTAATCGGTGTAATTAATTAATCAAGTGAAATCAGACAAAAAAGGGATGTGAACGTCTAGTAGAGAGTAATCCTGAATAATTAGGTAGAGAGCCCCGCTGATATCTACTGGAACAGTTAATCAAACATGACCACGACTTCCAGTAAATGTGTGTTTTCAAAATGCTGATGTATAAAAAATATTTCACTGTGACATCCAGCAGATTGTTTCTTAGCTCTGGTGATATGAATATTAAGATTTGTCTTTTTCTAAGAGAAATCTATGTGAGGAACTGATAACCAGATGCTGTGGTACCTCATCTAGCGTACACACCTTGTAAAGGCATCTATCCATCCATCCATCCATTATCCAACACGCTATATCCTAACTACACAATGACATACACAGCTCATTGTAGTTATGACAAGTTTCATGTCTTACATTGTGTTGATTTGAAAAGATAGATACAAAAAGATTAAAAAGTCTTCTTTCTCTCCTGAAGGGCTTGATGACTGTCTGCAACAGTATATCAAGAATTTTGAACGGGAGAAGATCAACGGAGAGCAGCTCCTGCACATTACTCACCAGGAACTGGAGGAACTAGGAGTGACTCGAATTGGCCATCAGGAGCTCATACTGGAAGCTGTGGATTTACTCTGTGCACTGGTCAGTCTTTATGATTTACATGGGTATTTTATGCATTTTTGAATAAGCATAAATGAAGGTAAGGTGTAGAATTTGGTACGCTGGTGAGGGAATACTTTACATAATTCAAAAGATTTATGGTTCAGTAAGAAATACTGGGAATGTTTGCAGATAATTTAGTCTTGTAGATTGTGGGATAAAACAAATCCTGTACTTATCACTTAAAATCTTATGCACACATCAAGTTTTTTTTTTTTTTAATGGTCTTTTTACCCACAACTTACAGATTAGTTGAAATACCATGACTTACTATCTCCATTGCATAATACACCATGGAGACAAGATGTTCTTAGAATTGAAATCATTGCAAGAATCAATTAATAAAGTGGGCGCAACATATCTTGAGTGTTGTTAAGAAGGCTGACCAAAACTTTAATTTCCTCAGACATCTGAAGAAAGCTTGGATGTCTCCATCTGTGCTCACCATTCATTACTGACTGCATAACAACCTTGTACCTGCTTAGCTCAGATCCATGATGCACTAGAGATGATGGAGTCGGCCCACAACATTATTGGTACACAGCTATCTTCTGTCCAGGACATATGGCACATGCTGCTGGAGAAAGGCAAACTATTATTAAAAGATCTCCACCTTACTGCACAGTCACTTTTGTCTCACCTCTGTTGTGGCACAAGATAGAGTACCATTTGTGCCCACACTACTAGATTCAGAGGTGGTTGTAACCATCAGGTCATAAGGTTAGTCACCAGCTGGTTATACTTAGCTCTGTATGAGTGTGCATGATGTATGATTCTTGTATATCATCTGATATTGTATTTAATGTATGCTATAATCTGCTGTTGGCATTTACTATTGTCACTAGTTCATGAGTGTCATACAAGTAGGAATCTCATTGGATGCTGAGCACATGGTCAATCAATTTGAAATGGAACTTGATAAGCAATGACTGACTCCAAGGCAGTATGGTGACAATAGGATGGCCATGAAATACAGTATGTATTGTGAAACAGTCTGAGCTGTAAATAGAGTAAGTCATTCTCCCAATCTATCAGTCATCTGGTGCTATTTTAAGGATAATAAAGTTGCTGTTTAGGCACGTCTCAAGTAGACTAAGTAAGAGAAGAAACACATTTCCATGTAGGAGGCTAATATGAATAATGAAAATGTGCAGGAAAGATAGCATTTACACTTCCAATCAAACATATTTTTTGAAATTTCTGAGTGTTTTTTTGCCAATTGAATCAGTAACGCTGAAGTAGCATTGCAATTTTTCAGGATCAGGATCAATTTTGATTTGATTATATCAGCAATGAAAATATGAGCTTGAAGGTGCTTTATGAGGCATTGATTAGAGCTTCATTACCTGAAGTGCACTTGGAGCACAGGTAACTGCTAGCAATATTTCAGTCCCATCTTGAGATACTTGGCATTGCAAATTTGTGTATTGTCAGTGTCCTTCACTGCTTCATTATACTCCACTAATTGAAAAGCTGCGAGATTCACAGAAATTCTTGGAAGACAGGAGCTGCTGCTGGCTACACTTGCAGTTCAGGACTTCAGGTAGACTGTATTGTGGCATTTTCATTGTAACTGACATTTAAGGTCATCACCCTAGCCGAAAAATAGACAGGGAGAGAGAGTGAGAATGAAATCAATTCCTTCTCGATCTATAAATAACCTGGGCATGCCCTTCTTAATATTAGGTGAGTTCCAGAGACTTTTATCTAGTACTTAACTTTTTAAAATGTTCAATGTCATGGTGGCACATTGACTAACATTATTATGTTACAATTCTTAAAAACAAATTTTGATTCCGGGTCTGAATATGAATGTTTTCCCATGTCCACAAGGATTTATTCCATTTACAACAGCTTTCATCAATATCCCAAAGATGTGCATTCATGTTAGAACTGGTGGCTTTAAATAATCCCTGTGTGAGTGGCAGTATGTGTGTGTGAGGGTGTGTGCGTGTGTGTGTGAATATACTCTGTGATGCATTGTGTTCATACAGTGAGTTCAGTCCTATCTATAGTATAGTGTCTAATCTATCTATCTATCTATCTATCTATCTATCTATCTATCTATCTATCTATCTATCTATCTATCTATCTATCTATCTATCTATCTATCTATCTATCTATCTATCTATCTATCTATCTATCTATTGTGGTAAAAAGCAGACAACAGACTGAAAAAGGTTTAGGGATGGCCACCCCGTATACTGCAAAATATGCAAAATGAATGAATACATGTTTTTACAGGCAGAGTCCAAAATGGAACTGGCTAACAAATTAACAACTGAGCTTAAATATGATGGAGAAAAGGAAAAGGTGGGGTCAGGATGGTCAGAACAGGAACTGATGTGGCGGTACGATGGTTTCTGGGTATGGGAAATGATGTCATCAGTGTTGGCTGGAAGTGATGTTAATAGTGGGAGGTGATGTCATCAAGAGGCCTAGTCTTTGGGTGAACTGCAGAGGAATAGAAGGAGAGAGGATTAGGTGAGAGTGCCAACCCCCAGTCTGGCTGAATATCAGTATCTGTAAACTCTCCCCCATGGACCTATCTATCTATCTATCTATCTATCTATCTATCTATCTATCTATCTATCTATCTATCTATCTATCTATCTATCTATCTATCTATATTTTTCAACATCAACTGAAAGATATAATGTGAAAGTCCATCTTTTTATTTTATATTCCTTGCACTCTGCAGTAATTGCTTTATTACTTTTTGAACTCCAGCTGTGTACTTGACAACTTGTTGGACATTTATTCTGTCATGCTTACATGTTTGGAAAACAATTAAGTATGACACTGTCTATAGAAATATATAAGGGAATGTAAAAAAAAATAAATATATTGATATTTTGTGAACACTGGGGGGCACTCAAGCAACCAGTACATAATTAATTTATTATTAATAAATAATAATATAATAGAAGGAAAAAATAAAGCTAAAGTACAGTCCTACTGTAATTCTCTTTGCTCAGACAGGCTTACTAGGTGTTTCACTCTTTGCCTAGCTTTTGCAGTCGCCAATTCCCAAGTTTACTAGCCAGGATCCTTCTGTAATTACTTTGGCCACAAGTAGACAGAGTTTCTTCCTTTATTGAAGTAGGAATTGAATTGTTCCTTGGTCTTCTGGCCAGCAAGCATGGATCCCAGATATCTATAATTGATAACTCTAGGCCATGAAGACTCCCTTCGACTTCCATTTCCCTTCCTAAGTGTGTTCATTTTCCAGTCCTTCCCTGAAAAAAGAGAGATATCTGGAGCTCCCCATCCTTTACCCTACAGTTTTTTCCTCATATTCCTCACAGGGACGTGGGGCAAAATGTGACATTATTTGTATGAAAAGTCATGTTGGTCTCTAACTCACTTAATCCTGGCCAGGGTGGTGGGGGGCTGTTGCCTATCCCAACTATCATAGGGTATAATGCAGAAACAAACCCTGGATAGGGTGCCAGTCCATTGTAGGTTGTATGAAAAGTGTATAATCCATTAATATTTTATGTAGTTCCAAATATAACTCACTTGGTATGCATGATGATGTGGTCAGTATTGCTGGTACCTTAGTGTACTTTGATTCCGTGCCAAAGTTCCTTCTGTTAAGAGTCTGAATGTTCTCCAGATTTTCACATTGGTTTCCACTCACAGTCCTGATGTATTTATTAGTGACCTATAAATTTCTGTGATTTGATTAAGAGTGTGGGTTAATGTCGGTTAAAGCCAATTGCCTACTTGAACACAGTGAATGCTGGCTTCCCAGAACACTAGCCTTGAGAAACCAGTGTAGAAAATGTTTGGCCTAAGGTAAGGTCAGGTCAAGTTAGAGTGCATGCATTTTTGCAGAAAGAAGAGTAAAACTGGCCCCAATTTAGGTCATCCATATTTGAATATGAAATCTAAGGAATGCCTCAGCTAGTCATTAAAGTTTCAGGAAGCTGGACACAACATCTCACTCGCTAATTCACAGTGCACTGCAGTCTGTTGCTTGGTCCCCTGTGGCCACAATGTGATTTTCATTGATGCAACTGTAGAGTGTTAGTGTCAGCTGCCCACAAGGTACTCAGTATGATGGGACTCTCTTAGCACCATTGTTGCACTCTGCTGTTAGCTGAATGGTCTTTTAACATGTTTTACTTTGAGCAAGTCATTTTGGTCACCAATTCCTTTATTGGGCTGGTTCTGGCCACGTCTGCCACTGACTGGATATTTTTTATCTATTTATTTTTTACACCCATGGCTGCTGAAACAATTGTGACAATAACCAAGCTGCACCCAAAGCCAAATTATATTTTTAATCTTGTCCACATTCTCTAAGCTGCACACATACACACAAAAACAATAGCTTGTCACCTCTGTTTGTCCAAGAAAAACTTCACGTGAACACCAATGTGTCACTGGTAGATTTATTTATTTTATTTTAAAGCGAGGAGAAATACCAGGGAAAGAACTGTCACTATTAACAAATCACACAGGCCACCAAAAATGTAGCAGGGGAGATAAGTTACAGTCAAAGTCAAAAGAGCACTTGCTCACTTGGACGAGGGGTGCTTTTCCCTTTTGCTCATTTTGGTAATCTTCAGATTACTGGCTCAGAGGCCCCAGGTTTGGGACGTCTTCTCCTTTTGAGGATGTAAAATGGAGAGCTGTGGGGTCCCTGACTGATTTCTTACAAGTCACAGGATACAAACGCTGACAATGTAACCGTAAGAGAGACAAGGGACACTCAATCAAGACAACGTTTACATTAGGCAATGGACAAGAAGAACTGAATTCAATGTAGACGTCCAACACAAAATCATTTCCACTCGTTCTTTTCAATTGAAAGAGTCTTTCAATGGGGAATTCCTGCAGCTTCATACATATTCCTAAACATGATGATGTCTGATTTATCACCATATGATACATCTGCTTTCTTAAATCAAAAAAAGGGATAACAAAAAACAAAAAATAAATTAATTTTGAAATTAACAAAACATGAAGGGGTTATTCAAAAGAAACTACATCCAACGTAGTAGATAAAGTTGCAGATAATCCAGACACTACCTCCCTGCATGGTTACATGGGAAAGACATGCTAAAGGACCAAATGTAGGCACCTAAACATCCTTCCATCAACCTGAGCAGACATACTTAAGGTTTAGGGTACATTTTGCTGTGCTTTATCCATAAAATTCAAGAGGAGTATGTAAGCAACTATCAGATCACTGACTTACTGACAAATTTTAACAGAATCTATCTACTAGAAAGCAGTTCTTCTTCTCCATTGGTTTATCTATTTGTTTGCTCTGACGTGAATTTATTTCAAGGCTTTACTTGCCAGCATTAATGAATGCCTACTGCAGTAGAGCACGATAGCCCAATACTAATGCTAGTCCGCTTGCACTTTCCCCAGACACCTCTCTGATGCATGAGAGGAGCACACCATTGCACTGATTCTTTTTTTAACTCGCTCTTGCTGCATCTATGCTTAGTTCTGCAGGTTCTTCTTTGCTATTCTAAGAAGCACTGAAGGGAATAGTGTGCCACCAGGTGTGTGCCCACTTCTTCCATTAATACAGCAAAATAACGGGTTGTGCAAATCTTACAGTGCTCTTGAAAAAGGAGTCACATATTCCTCAATATCTAATTGCTGAATAGCAACAATGTGCTTTAATTAAATGTACATATACTGGGTAAAAAAAATTGACACACAAATATGAAGTTGTTTAAAAGAGCAGCTTCCTCATTTTGGTGACTGGAAAGGCCTCGCCGTATGGGAACTTTTATTTTCATGCTTATCTTGCAGGGCTGTTCTTGAAGGCACTCCTCTCATCAGGAAGGAAATGCTGCAACAAGGGACAGGATGAAATCTATCACTCCGACTCATTAGGAAGTGATTAGTATTGACCTTTCTTTTTAAGGAGATAAGCGCCCCCAAACTGTGCTAGAAAAATGCACATTTACTTAAGGAACACAATCCTTCAGTGTTTGGACAGGCCTGCAATACTTCTTTTTGGTGTGCACCACACCGTCACTGTTCCACTGGGACAGATCATGACAAGTGATGGGTCATTTTTCCATTCTTTTACAGTCAAGTCACTTTATTTATGTGGCATATTTTAAAAAAACATTGCTAGTGCTACCAAAGTGCTCTACAGTAGGCCCAAAAGTAAACATGTTGGAGTGGTATAAACATGTACTACAGCAAAAGGCAATAAAGTCAATATGTAACTCAATAAGAAACAATTAAGAAAGACTAAATAAAAAGTAAACAGTAAAAACAATACAAGCCAAGATATTGGATTAAGCATAATCAAAAGACAAAAAATACTTCTTCAAGCAAGATTCAATCTGACATGATGGGCAATTGAACACCATTGCCTGGGTGTAGCAACAGAAAAAACGCAATCACCTTTGGACAGAAGTGAGCGCGGAATGAACAGCAACTACTGGTTTGATGATCTAAGACACACTGGGGGAGTGTAAGGCTGAAGAAGTTAGGAAAGACAATGTGGAACCAGACCATGTAGGGCTTTCAATACAAATAACTCCTGAATCTAAATTCTAAATTTTACTGGTAGCCAGTGTAGTGTAGCCAACATTGGAGAAATATGGTTATTTGCGCCACAGTATTTTGAAGAAGCCTTAGATATTGTATGGAAGCTTGTAATCCAGGTACAGAGAGTTACAATAATCCAGTCAGGATGAGACAAATGCATACATGACTGTCTCTAGGTCCCTAAGTGACAAACATGGTTTTAATCTGGCAAAAGACCTTAACTGGAAAAAACGGCACAACTGCACTTACTTGTTTTGTCAAACTTCAGCGAACTGTTAAAGATAACGTCAAGATTTTTAACATGTGTGTTATGTATATATCTTCATTTGTCAATTTCAAGGGGTATCCTGTTATTTCATATATGGTAAAGGGCATGGTTGTGTGCGCATGTGTAATATAAATAAGGGGGTGTGGAGTTTAGAGCAAACAGTGTATATGGAATTAATGATAGAGGACACGTGTGTGAGAAAGATAATAGCGTTTGCGGTTGGTTCAGTTTCGTCGAATAATGTGTTTCTGTTGTTCATCACCCTGTGGAATTGGTTGTATTTAAACATATACAGAAGATAAAAATATATAACAATGTGGGCTGAGAAATACAGAGAGAGGCTCAAACTGATCATTGAGGTTTGTAATGGTGGAAGGGGCAGTAAAAAAATTATTTTAGTTTTGATCTCATTAAGCTGGACAAAGTTAAATTCCATCAAGTTTTTAATATCCTGAAGAACTGTCAGAGAACACTGATCACAAGGTTTTATGAATGAAACTGAATATTCTAATGATTAAAGACTGGACCAAGTGGAACCATGTAAAGGGAATGAAGGAGTGGGCCTATAATGGATCCTTGTGGTTCCCTGTAGCTAAGAAGTACAGATGGAGAGGTGTGCTGGTCTGTACCAACTGAAAAAGATCTTCCTTTCAGATAGGTCCACTAATTCTGCTTCCCCCTTGATACCTATAGTTTTGCTAAGTTAATCCAAAAGAATATTGTGACTCACTGTATCAAAATCAGCACAAAAGTTAAGTTAGATTAAAACTGTGTTTAAATGAAAACATCCACTGTTAATTGTGAACATCAAATCATTTGTATCCTTAAGGAGTGCTATTTCAGTACTATGCTGGTGTCTAAAACCAGACTGAAATATATCAGTTATACTGTTCTTCTGGAGATAGCCTGACAGTTGAGAAAAAACAACTTTTTTTCCAAAACCTTTGAAAGAAATAAAAAGTTTAGAAACTGGTCGTAGTTACTGCGAAGTGATGGTTCAGTTTTTCATTGTTTGACTGACAATTCCAGTCATTTTTTTGCTTCTTCTTCTTCCTTCGGCTGCTCCCATTAGGGGTCACCACAGAGGATCATCTTCTTCCATATCTTCCTGTCCTATACATCTTGTTCTGTCACACCCATCACCTGCATGTCCTCTCTCACAACATCCATTAACCTTCTCTTAGGCCTTCATTTTTTCCTCTTAGCTGGCAGCTCTATCTTTAAAATCCTTTTCCCAATATACCCAGCATCTCACCTCTGCATATATCCAAACCAACACAATCTCACCACTCTGACTTTGTCTCTCAACCGTCCAACTTGAGCTGACCCTCTTATGTACTCATTCCAAATCCTATCCATCTTCGTCAGATCCAGTGCAAATCTTAGCATCTTTAACTCTGCCACCTCCAGCTCTGTCTTCTGCTTTCTGGTCAGTGCCACCGTCTCCAACCCATATAACATAGCTGGTCTCACTACCATCCTGTAGACCTTCCCTTTCACTCTTGCTGATATCTGTCTGTCACAAATCACTCCTGACACTCTTCTCCACTCATTCCACCCTGCCTGCACTCTCTTTATCACCTCTCTTCCA
This sequence comes from Polypterus senegalus, assembly GCF_016835505.1. Classification (NCBI taxonomy): domain Eukaryota; kingdom Metazoa; phylum Chordata; class Cladistia; order Polypteriformes; family Polypteridae; genus Polypterus; species Polypterus senegalus. The sequence goes on along the minus strand of NC_053163.1, from coordinate 70,186,742 downwards.
CAATCCCCATTATTCTGTACTGTTGATCCCAAGTATCTAAATTCATCCACCTTCGCCAACTCTACTCCCTGCATCCTCACCATTCCACTGACCTCCCTCTCATTTACACACATGTATTCTGTCTTGTTCATACTGACCTTCGTTCCTCTCCTCTCTAGAGCATATCTCCACCTCTCCAGGGTCTCCTCAACCTGCTCATTACTCTCACTACAGATCACAATCACGTCTGTCAGCCTGTCCATCACCATTGCAAATAAGAAAGGGCTCAGAGCTTAACCCTGAAATAATTCCACCAACAGTAGCACAATATCACACAATTCTTGTTTTCTATCTGTTTATGTGTGCCCTAGGCTGAAATTTGCACCAGTTCTTTAGCATCACAATGCCAAAGTGAGCCCATCCAATTACAATTGCTTTGCACCGATGATGTGTTTTTTTCACATGCACAACTTGCATTATTTTAACAGATCTCCTCATAGAAGATCCGGTTTGCTCGAGCTTTTCCAAATGTATTTCTGTACTTTCAAAGTCATCCTGTCTTATATTCTAACTTTAGAGTCTGCCCAGCATTTTATTCACAAGCTGAGATGTTTACTATTTATAGAATTCAGCAGCCACAGCTGTATGGAAGCCCAGTTTCGAGTTTTTGGCTTCTAAAAATGCCTTAGAGCCAGTCTTCTATCACCAGGCATTACTTTTATGACTTAATTTATTAGGCTATCCATCCATCCATTATCCACCGTTTATCCAAGGTTGGGTCGAGGGGGCAGCAGCCTAAGCAGGGAAGCCCAGGCCTCCCTCTCCCCGGCCACCTCCTCCACCTCCTCTGGAAGGAACCCGAGGTGTTCCCAGGCCAGCCGGGAGATATAATCCCTTCAGCATGTCCTGAGTCTGCCCCATGGCCTTCTCCCAGTGGGGCATGCCCAGAACACCCCCCCCCGGGAGGCATTCAGGGGGCATCCTAATCAGATGCCCGAAACACCTCAACTGACTCCTCTCAATACGGAGGAGCAGCGACTCTACTCCGAGTCTCTCCCGGATAACTGAACTCCTCACTCTATCTCTAAGGGAAAGTCCAGCCACCCTGCGGAGAAAACTCATTTCAGCCCCTTGTATCCGCAATTTTCCTCTTTTGGTCACTACCTAAAGCTCGTGGCCATAGGTGAGAGTAGGAACGTAGATCGACTCGTAAATCAACAGCCTTGCCTTTATGCTCAGCTCTCTCTTCACCATGACGGAGCATTGCAGATCCCGCATTACTGCGGATGCCGCACCAATCCATCTGTCAACCTCCCGCTGCATTCTTCCCTCACCCGTGAACAAGACGCTGAGACACTTGAACTCCTCCATTTGAGGCAGTAATGTGTTCCCAACCCGGAGAGAGCATTCCACCCTTTTCCGGCTGAGGGACATTTAGAGGTGCTGACTCTCATCCCAGCTGCTTCACACACGGCTGTGAACCACTCCAGTGAGAGCTGGAGGTCACTGTCCGATGAAGCCAATAGAACCATGTCATCCGCAAATAGCAGAGACAAGGTTCTGAGATCACCAAACCAGACCCCCTCCGCTCCTTGGTTGCACCTAGATATTCTGTTCTGTCCATACAACTTATGAACAGAATTGGTGACAAAGGGCAGCCCTGGCAGAGTCCAACCTCAACAGCAAACGAGTCCGACTTATTACCAGCAATGTGGACCAAGCTCCTGCTCCTCCTGTACAGGGACTGATTGGCTCGTAATAACGAGCCTTGTACCCTGTACTCTTGGAGTACACCCCACAGGATGCTTTGAGGGACACGGTCGAATGCCTTCTCCAAATCAACAAAACACATGTGGACTGGTTGGGCAAACTCCCATGCCCCCTCCAGGATCCTGGCCAGGGTGTAAAGCTGGTCCAGTGTTCCACGGCCGGGAATTTGTAATTTGTAATTTAGTAGGCATTTTTTTATTAAAAGATTGTATCCATCAGACAATTGTTCATTCATATCATAATCTCAAACCTTACTTTCACAAAGCATTTCTTTAATATTAGGGAATATTGATAGCAATATTTCTGTAAAAGTTTGGACTCTTCTTTTTTTTTCAGAACATTCACTTCACAAGGCGAGGTTACAGATGTCTGAGCTGCAGATGAATGGATGATTTTCCTTTTAAAAATATATACATTTCTCTTTCACTCTTGTATTTTATAGCAATCTGTAGCCTAGAGTCAAAGACATAAGATTGGTACTTATATAAAACGTCAGGTTTTTGTGGCTGCTCTTACCTCCAGATGTTTTTCCTTCACAGCAGGAGTCTTGAGATCTTTCTTTGTGGCAGATGCCAATGAATAGATCAAACTGAGGTTACTCCACTTGGTTGAGATACAGCAGTCTTATATACATCAATCTTGGGCTGTGGTATATTTCCCATTGCAGCATTTCAGGGGGCTGGATTATCCACTGGCAACACCAGAAGCAAGTCAGGAATGAGAGATAGAAGGACTGCATGTCTGTTATAGGGTGTACTCATACCCTCGAATTTAAAGGTGATCCTCTCTTCTTATAGATGATTTAGGAAAGAAAAGACCTAGAAGGAGAATTAGAATAAACTCTAAATCACTGATCTAGAAGCCTCTCCTCATACTTCAGAAGTTGCTCAGATGTTCCTGTTGTCATTTTGCCTATGATGGACGACCAGGTCCGCAGTAATTGATGTCACTACTGACTACAGTTTGCTTCCTTGTCCACAATGTTTGCGGTTTCAAGACTATGCTGTTAACAAAGAGCTACTATCATATACATTGCTGCTCACAACTAATAAAATCATGCCTTTTCATCATCACAGGCTCCAGTGTGTCATTCTGCTGAGGATAAATTTAAAGTGATTGCTCACTTGGTGGCACAGTGGTTAACATTGCTGCTTCATAGTTCCAGAGTCCTGGGCTTGGGTCCTGGTCTGGGCACTGTCTGTCTGGAGTCTGCATTTTCTCCTTTTGTCTGAATGGAGATTTTCAAGATGCTTTTATTTCCCATCCACATTCTAAGTACATACAAATTACATGAAGTGGCAACTCTCAAGTAGCCCGTGTATAAGTGAGTGTGGGTGTTGCTGAGTGATGAACTGGCACCCTGCCCACAGTTCATTCCTGTTTTGCACCCAATGCAGTAGGTCCGTTAATAAAGGCTTGCTGCTTCTTTCCTTCATTTATTTTCAAAATTTTCAGCTTCCTTCTCTTACACTCCCTTATTTTTATATACCTAAGTGATTTCACAAATATCTCAATTCCATGTTTATGTACAATTTCCCTAAATCTGTTTTGTTATAGGTTTTCACCTGACCATTACTAAATACCCACAACTCTCAGAATAGCCTTAAACTTACTATGCTCTATGCAATAATAACTCCTAATAAATGTATTCTGTTATCCTTCCTCACCCTATGACTTATTTAGAGAATCATTTTAATAATTTAATCAATTTGGATTTTAGGAGTATTTACCAATAGAAGCATGCACCATTCCAGACTTAGCTTAGTTGTAATTATAATATTGCCTTGAAACAGATGACCAACAGAACTTAAAAAAATATATATGAATTTTGCTTTTCAATTGCTTTATCAATTTCTTTTCTCTTGAGTAAAATGGGTTAAGCAGTCTCACTGTTATACAAACTCAGGCGTGTTAAGCGAAACTAGGTCACTGAAACTGAACTGAAGGAGTGCAACAATCATAGTCAGAAAATGCCAAAGTTCAAAAGCCAAAAACGCAAATCTTCAACTAAAAGAAGAAACCAAATTCCTTAGAGACTCTAAAGAATCCTTCATAAGTCTCCATCCTATGCTTGTAGCAAAGCATCATTGTCATCAATGGTCACAATTGTCACAATGGAAAAAGAATGACCCCCATCAAGTTTAGAAGGCTGAGGAATCCATAACTTGTGTCACTAATCTTAGGACAGAGGCATAGATGTTCCATTTGGAAATGGACTATGCAAACGTGGGATCTGCTTCCTCAAACTCCAACCATGGATATCTATTGTCTAATTGAAGTCAATTACAAACTATCGCTTTATAAATTATGCAACATCTTTGGAAAAGTTTTCTGGCTAGGATTTCCCAGCTATCAGTTCTGACCTGGCCATATTTATGGTACACCTTGAGGTTATGTTCTTTTCTTCTCTGACCTTAGCTGAGCTGGGAGTGGAGAACCTTGGTTGGGGAAACAGTAATGCGTCATTCTGGTGCTGCTAAGGAGTAGTGATAGTAGTAACAGCAGTAGGGATAGCAATAGTAGTAGCAGCACTATCCAATGGAGTTGGTTCTGCTGTATCAGTTGATAAGATACATTCCAGAAGTTTCAAAGGCAGCACTAATGGAATCTCTCAAGGAATTTCAGGGGAAAACTATAGGTATCCACCATCTTTCTACTAAAAAAGAAGAATAGTGCTGCACATGTACTTGTATACCATTGTCATGGTTTCTTTTTGAAGCTGAAGGTCTCAAAAACCAGGTCATGGAGTTTCCTGAAAGAGCTGCTGGTACTGCTGATGCAGTGCTGAATTTCCTCTTGGACTTTTGGGATAGTTGAGTACTGAGGTATGGAAAGAAGCCCATAACCAGCAGCATATCTCTGGAGATTTAGATGGTGGAGAGCTCCGTTACTTGGCTAGGGACATTTTGAAAACGAATTTAGATTTTTTCAGTGTTCATCAACAGTCTTAGGCGATATTTGCTTTGTGATGAGCTTGATGATATTATCAAAGAATGGTGCTGCAACTACCAAAGCAAAAACAAGACAAAGGGTAGAGGCCAAACTTAAGTTTTAAAGCAAATTATTCCCGGATGTTAATTCAAACGAGCTTAAACTTGAACTCAACATTCTGCATCAAACCTCATGTTTCTTTTGGCAGTACAAAATACATAAAACAAATAACATAAGGCAGACTTCTTTAGGGTTGGCAGAACAATTTAATTTGTAAGGTTCAATATGCTTTTTATGCAGTACTCAGCTGCACTGTACTGTAATACAAAAAAGCAAATGTAGTTCATCAATAGAAAACATGTTAACAGGACTCCAATTTTCAGCTTCTTGTTCACACTTAGTTTGTTAATTTATTAGATCAGACACAGGGGAGAACAATCTTTCCAGCTTTCAATATTCGTTGTGATTCCTACAGTAAACAGTAAATCTCACATTTAAGTTTTAGATTTTAAGTGCTAGCACAGATGAGGGAGCAGTAAAAACCTTTAATTGTACTGTATGTGGCTTTGCTCTCAAAGAATGACCTGCCTTAGACGTGTGGACAGGGCCCAAGTTTTATGCTAGAAGAAGAAATCCCATCCAGTAAAACAGATTTAATTAGGAAGGCAGGGAGATTCTCAGTAACTGGCCTAAAGGGGTTCCTACTATCAGACTCCAGAGCTTCCTGATCAGTTCTTAGTGATAGGCAAGTTGGCCTCCAAAGAGGTCCAAGTTGGATGGAGAGTTTCCAAAGAGGAACCTTTGTTCTACTGGCCACAGTACATAAGTCCAAGAATATTTATTTGTGTCCCGCCATTCACAAGGATTGTAACAAGGGCCAGCATAAAGCTTTGAGACCTGTTGGGCGGCCTGGAGTGATTCCCAAGAAGCAAGTATACTCTAAGTCAGATTAAAAATGGTCACCTCCACAATGACCCTGCTTGCCAGAGCTAGCTGGACTGAAAATGAATAAGATGAAGACAAATCTTTGTTAGGAAGGGAGGGTGGCCAAACACAGCAGGCCAGAGAAGGTAAGAAGAGAGAAAGAATCGTCTTGAAGGTGATAAAACAGAACTCTCAAGGGGAAGCAGACTAGCTGCCCCCTTAGTTACAGAAGTATCCGAAACTTGTCGAGGTAGACCTGGACGGGCTGCATAGGTGCTGTTATTTTGTTGTTTTGTTAACCTCATTAATTAAATGATTGCAGAAATAAAAAAATGCCTATAGGCTATTTGCCAATTTTAAGCTGTCCCAGTGTGAGTGTGTGTGTGTGCTTGAGTTGGCTTAGTTCCTGCCTTATGCTAAATGCTGCTAGGATGGACTCCAGCCCCACAGCCCTAACCGTAACCCTAAACTGGATTAAGAGGCATACTGTACTATGTTATGTTATGTTATGTTATGTTATGTTATAACACTGAGTTCATACTGAGGTTGAGAGAAGAGCCATTTTTATATAGCATACGTTGATTAGATATGATCAGAGCAAAGCATGTTTGTTAAAAGAACAATTTTTAGCTACCTAGGATCTCCGTTTTTTAGCAAAAAACATACTTTTACTATCCTTTGTGAGCTCTGTCTTTCAATTGCCTTGAAACACGTGTTTAGGATTCAGGGTCAAGCTGGTCAAATGTATGAAACACCTCAGTCACTGGCAATGAGCACAAGGTAGGATGAATGAATGGAATATTTGTCTTTGGCATAGTGAACTCAGACTTAGTCTTACACACACACACACACACACACACATACAGTACATGCATTTAAATGATTTAGAGTCACTAATGGTCTCAACACCATGTCTTTAAAGTATGTCATCCACACAAACATAGGAAGAACATACAAATTCCATAGAGAAGGCACTCTCTCCATCTGGATAAAAATTGCATCTAGGTGGTATACACAAATAATATGTTGTATGTTTAAATGTTACGATCTTCTCTTCCCTGAAGTAAGAAAATTCTAAGACTTTAGCAGTTTAAGTGTCATGATGAAATGCACTATGCTTTCACGGACATTTGAATATTAATCTCTTTTTGAGACTAATTAGACAAACAAAAATGCAAATTTTTGAGTTGACAGCGATTGGTGTCTTTCATTGCTCCACTCTTCAGCAGGGCTTGTCGTGTTAAAGTCAAAGAATGGTGATGGCAAAAGATGGTCTATAAAAAGCCCTCATCCATCATAAGTCTCAGCATCTTACTGTGCCGCAATGAAATTCTATTAAAGTAAGAGCAATTACATGTATATATTAGGGCTGCATTTAGAAAGAAAAATAGCCATCGCTGCTTATTTTGCTGCCAATCCATTTCTATTTGGCTCAACTGACAGGAAAATATTCAAAAAAGGGTTAGGATTAGAGCAATGAATGCATGATTTGCAGCTGTAATTATGTTATAAAGGCATATAACATTTTAACTCGGAGATGAAGAGGTAGAGATAAAGGTCTGGGTGAAGATCGTCTGTGGCTCAGAGTAGAGAGAAAAATAATTTGACATTAACTTAGCCATCTGATAGAATATGTCTCATATGGTATGAAATATCCAAGATAGCCCCTATTGTGATAGTTTCGTTGCTTTGATATCATCTGTTATTATTTCACACGTTGATATAATTAACTCTGAAGGAGGCAGGCTCAGAGCAATGCAATGTTTGCAAAACTGTTATGGCTGACCGACATATCATAGGAATAATGCACTGCTTCTTCAAGGCTATAAAAAACAGGATGGCCATGTCCTTCCAAATATAACTATATAATTAAGGTGGCCAGGCATTACGACTTTTTGTGTAGGCTTCAGGGATTCTAGTGTTAAATGTGTCTGCCAATTTACCTTCTTCTTCTTTGAATTTTCAAGTACCCACTAAGTTAAACACCCCTTGTGAAGCAAAAATCCAAAGGTTGGCTCTCTGAAGAGAAAACAGCTTAGCTTCATCCTTTATCCATCTAAATCTGCAATGGTCCTGAAAGTTTGCACCAAGTGTTTCATTTAGGTTGTGATGTCTGTTAAGTGGACAGATTGGGAGAATTTAAGCCTTAAATCAAGACATATGCAAACTTAACACAATGCAAGTTTATGCAGTGACTTTAATAAAAAAAATCAGTTCATTCCAGCAACAGCCACAAAATGCTTAGCAACAGAATTCCCACTTTATTTAATGCTGTCCCATTTTTGTCAAAAAATTAATATAAATGAAGTGGTTAAAATGTACAAAAAATAAGATGAAAGCCTGAGAAGGTCAAAACTTACTTCAGCCCTGCTTCATATGCAGGCCTAGTGATTACAGAGATGGCTGATAAGTCAGAAGGTTGTAGCTTCAATCCACGCCATTGCCTCAGGGTGTGATGCTGAATTCCTTACAAAATATAGAAACAGCTGATACATCTCTGTATACTTATAAAGTGCTTTGGAGTGATGTTCACAAAGGCTGAATCCTGAAGGTTACCAGTTCAAATCCCCGTTACTGCCAAAAGAGATCCTGCTCTGCTGGGTCCTTGAGCAAGACCCTTAAAATGCAATTGCTCCAGGGGTTCTGTACAATGGCTGACCCTGCACTCTGTCCCCAAGGGATATGTGAAAACTAACAAATTCCTAATACAAGAAATTGTATAAGGTGAAATAAATAACAAACCAAAGGAAAGATGCTATATGAAGTGAAGCATGGGTGCCCACTACTGGTGTCTCAGTTCCTCTGCCATCTTTCTCCCTCTTCTGCTCTGTCTGAGGTCTTAGAGTCCCTCATCCCTTTCTTTCCCCATAAAGCAAATATTTTTTTGAATTAGTAAAATAGATAATTAGAACTATGAGTGAACTACCAGTTTAAAATAAATTCTTAATAAGCTGGACTGATTTGGCACGAGTGAATATTTCTGAAATATTTATGAGAATGTATCTTTGCATTCAAATGATATAAATCTAGCAAGACATTTTATTGCTTTACATTCCACCTGATTTCTGCTGCAGACTTTTTATAATTGTATTTTTCAACAAAAATGGACCACAAATCAAGTGGCATGAAATAGGACACAACTATGCTTAGAACATGATTAGTGTGTTAAAATTTGAAAAATAGAATATTTACTGCCAGTAATGGCGTACTGCACGATAACGTGCAGTGAATACACTTGACTTGAGCATTCCTAGTTTCCATCCTCTTTCCCTGTACATTTAGCATTTGTTTGCTCAGAGGTTGATGCACTTGCTGTTTCCTGAGCAGCTCTTCTTTTCTCCAACCTAGTGGCCCACTTCTTCTCTTCTTTCGTCGGCATCTTTCTCGTTAAAACTGATTAAGTCAGTGTTTGTGTTGCAATTACTTTGTGCATTTTTCTTAATTTTTCACTTAAGCTGGCACTTAAGTCTTCAATCTGCCCCAAGAATGATTTAATATATGAAGAGGTAGGGGAAGTGACAGTGAAGGTGGTAGGGATGAGAACGGCATCTGTACGCATGTGTCACATGGCCTCACTGCTACCCACTGTCGAGAGTTGATTCTACAATAAAATAAAATAAAAATAAAAAGAGTAATAAAAATCATCACCTCGAAAGCGAACAGCAGATGTCACGTAGTATATGTGTATGAAATTTCAGGTCAATAGGTGAAACGTTTTGCAAGCTACAGGTGAATTCAAATCCTGGACGGACAAACGGAGATGCCATGGTAGCGTATTATATACTGTATGAAGATGTAGATCTGATTGGCTGTAAGCAGAAATAACAAATAACGGAAAAAAAAAAAATTGTTTTTACAAGTGAACATTTATTTTCCATAGTGCCTTGCATTACCATAACATAAAGGTGCTTCATAAATACTCACATTTTTCAAGCAGGGCTGTCTTAACGTATGGACACAATGGACACTGGCCGGGAGCCCCAGGAGCACAGAGGCCCACCATGTTTTTGATGCCTATGTATATTTCTGTTTTGCTTTCAAAGCAGGGACTCCAGCACACTACTTTGCCTGGGGGCCTTTGATGCTGGTAAGATGGCCCTGGGTCACACGGTGTGTCAGAGGAGAGGCCAGACCGTTAGGGACAGACTCTACGGCCTAGTAAGAATCCACCACTTTTGGCGATCCAAACCAACATCTACCGATGAGAAAGCCTGTAGTAGGAACTGCAACAGCAAAGCCTGTCTGCCCAGACGACATACTGGTCTTCTCACTGCTATTTACCCCCCTAAATTCATAATGTTAGAGAAGTTCACCTGTGTGTTCTCTCACTAGCCATGAGAAAAATGCTCAAACTGAACCACTTTTATTAAGTATTCATATATCTTAGAAAAATCAATTGATATTTCACAACATAAAGTGAATAAACAAATGCTTAAGTTGAAAAATGTCCATCTTTGTATCAATAAAATGTCCAGTTCTTTTCACATGTTTGTGTTCTATCATATTTTTTAAAGCACAGACTTATTAAGTTAACAATAGACCCTATTAATTTGTTCCGTCTGCCCTTTGAGCTCAGGGCTCCATTGCAAGTAACACCTCGGGGGTGCCGGCTGCTCAGTTTGTCACTCATTCCACCAGAGGCCCGCATGTTGGCCCTCCAGGAGGTGCGTTTCAGCACCTCTTACTACCTCACTAATAGGCTTGTGTCCTGGTGGTGTTTGCAGCACAGTTTCCCCTTTCCCACAATTTGCTTGCAGTCTTTTGCCTCTGCATTTTCTATTCCCCCAGCAAGCTTCAAAGGCACTTTCTCCGAGTTAATGGGACTCCAACAGGCTACCTCTCTACCAGCACAGACAACAACAGGCACAGCAAACAATGCTGCAGGAATCAAATTGTATTTCAGGCAGTTAGGGAGCCTTTTTATTAAACATGCTTTTGAAGTGTAAATGAAGTTAGTGCAGAGAAGGAGGAGTTCTCTCTCTATCTCTCCGTGACACTTTGTGTTAAAATTCATCCACCGTATTGCAGTCATTTTTTTTAGCTGTCTCTCTCTAGCTTAATAATAATAAAAAAAAAATGTTTCCATGCTGCCAATTAACCTCGCTGGCTTTTATATAAGCTTTGATACATATGATCAGCAATCAGTCAGTGTCTTATAAAAATATACATTAGCTTAGTAAGTCGACATCTAAACAGCCATATTACAGTAGGGGCACATGCCCAGTGGCAGTGCTATGAACGTCTGTCTCGATTGTCACTGTTTATAGAAAACTGGCTTCTCAGAGCGTATTTTAATGGATGGCATGCAGAAATAATGTGTTTATACTTTCTCTTCATCCTCACCAGGTTTCAGTAGCACTTATCAGTTATCAGAAAAATAAATACATATTGTAGTTGCTCCAGAAGACGAGTGGGCATCCCGCCCCAGACAGAGATGAATTCATTACCCGGCCTTGATGCTAAAACAGAAGGATGGAATAACTGGAGGCAATACCTGGCCAGAATTTCTTATGAATCTCATCCTGATTGGGATGCGCAAAGCTGTCAGGAAGCAGCAGGGAAGCAATTCATCACCCACAATTCTAGGTGGCAGTGTCCCTCATGTAAGGTCCCAGTCTGCAAGGCTGAGTGGGAGTTGGAATTTGGAAGTGCATCCCTGTAGGGTTCCCAGCGGGACAGTAGAGGGTGCTGTCTAGAGGCAGGTTGAGGGATCTCTGTGGCTTTCTTGGCCCCCAGAAGAGCTTCCAACTGTTCAAATAATGTCAACGGAAGTACTCCCAGGTTCTATTTAAAAGGAGCCCACTTCCATAGCTCAGTTGGAGACTGAGTCAGGAGGAAGTGGGCAAAACTCGGCTCGAGGATGAAAAGAGGAAAGAACTGGCAGGTTATTGTGTTCCTGTATTGTATAATTGTGGCTTATTACTGGGAAGATTAAGAAGAGGTGCTTTGGAAGAATAAAAGCCTTATTTTATTAATTCTATGTGTGGTGCCTTACTGTGTCTGCCACAACCGGACCATGTAAATGGCAAAAAAGAAAATTTTTATTAAGTTCAGAAAGAAAGAGAAAATGTTCTCTAAAGACATGAAACGTCCAAACTTCATTCCTGTACTTCTTTATCTTATTTACCTGCTCCCATAGAAGACAATTCACCTTTCTTGAATCAGGCCTATCAATAGCCTGACCAACCCCATTGTGCATCCATCCTGGAGTCATACAGCGCGAAGAGGCAGGTCCCACGTGCTACTTCTGGAGACCTCATTGAGCAGGTCCTGCTGCAGGTGACTTCCTGGGCATGGCCTCCTTTTGAAAGCTTTGAGGGATCACCTGAGGAAAATCTGAGAGCAAGCTGTGAGGTGTCTGGAGCCGTTCTGTGTGAGACTAGGACTCTTGTACCTTTAGGCTTTCAATGAATGTACGTGCATTCAGATGATAGTCTTGGTGGGTGTCTGTGTGGCAGCTTGTGAGTCTGTTAACGTGAAAACTCCACAAACAAGCCACTCAATCCCAGTGAAATTCAGCATAGTTATCAGCCCTATAAGATGCTAAAGAAGGCAAATGAGATACATTACGTTACAAGATGGTACACCACAAACAGAGGTAATGATTTATTTAAAATTTTTTTTGTCCAAATAGGGCTGCAATATTTTGTTGCTTTACGAAGGAAAAGTCATGTGCTTGGTATATTAGATTTTTTTTTCTGTTTCTCTGTTTTGCCTTTCTTTTTCACTCTCATCAAATTTTCTTGCCAACTCTGTTCTTTATCTGCTTTGACTGATTTCCATGTTCTATGGTGCTTTACATGCTTGAACCCTTTGCATTTAATCTGGCAGCATATTAGAAGAAGTTAAAGTATGTGGCTTTCAAGTGACCATAATGAAGTTTCTTATCACGCAGTTTTCTCCACAACTCTATTAAAACTGCTCTCGCTTCCTTTGGGCTACCATCTTCCATTATTGTTTGTAAGTACTAATTATTCTAAATCTAGATGTACTAATACAATTAACATTCTAGGCAGATCTCTGCATATCATTAATCCAGTTTAGTCAAGTTTCATCTCAGTGCATTTTTCTTTGTGGTAAATCAGTTTTTCAAATTCTTCTGAAGGTCATGGCTGTTCTGAGCATTCTACCCTGATTGTGCCTGTTTGTAGGCTTTGGCTGGTGGAGTGACAGCTCAGAGCCAGGCTACAGTGCAATTAGCAATATGTTTAAATTATAGCTGAGAAGAAATGGCCCTGTGTGCGGGGTTAATCCTAGGGATGATCCCTTAACATCAAATTTGTAACTCTGGTTCACATAAGTATGGAGTACACTTGCTGAAGGTACACAATAGGTTAAATGATTGCTCAGTTGTCCGTAAGGCTGACTGTTTCATAACATGTTTTTATAGATCTGGTGTTTGTAGTTTATAAGATTTAAGTGTTTTAAACATTTTACTGTTTACAATTTAAACGTCATTGCTCTGGTTGCTCATTTTGGATGTGAATTGATTTGATGTGTTTTGCGTAGTGCTTAGCTGTTGTGCCAAATCAAGACACAGTTACGAGTAGCAGTTGTACAGAGCACAGACAAATTCTTACTTGCATTTCCAACTAACTTGCAGCACATCAACCTTCTCTGCTTCCATTTACATATAAAAACATATTAAAAAATGAAATCCTTTTTATTTAATAGAAAACGCAAGTCATCTGCAGTAGATGGTAAGTACCAGACCAAACTCAAAGTGCAAACACTTACTAAAATTTTAGCCGATCAATAGCATTCAGTGAAACTTGAAAACTTGGATTTGTAACAAGATGGTATTTAGCTGTATATCAACAAAATTACATACTGGAAGAAAAAATTTGGTTGACCTAAGTGAAAGTGTACTCAATTTAACGTGTTTACATGCACACACACGGACAGACACACAGACATAAATCCAAAAATGCTATTTTTGGACTTAGGAAGGTCTAAAATTTAGAGATTTATCAAAACCTCAAAATGGAATTTTTGGAAGATTCCAATACTTTCCCTATATTTCGTATATGGGAGAATCAGGGAAATCTAAAAGATCGAGATTCATCAAAATCTCAACGTCGAATCTTTGGACGATTATAATACTTTCCGTATACTTCGTATACGAGAAAGTAAAAAGAAAAACTGAAACGAGTATACAAAGCAGGACAACAGTGCCTGAGAAATGAACTCCATATCTTCCCTATGGATAAGAATGAAGATTCCTGCCACTTAAGATCAATACACATATAACACCCCCTCCAGTGTTCTTGGTTGTAATGGAAAAGTGCTTTGCGCCAGGGCATTGCATTTGTTCTGGTGTTTGACTGTTAATTGATAGTAACACCAGATTGTCCTGTTAAATGGGAATTCTAGTAATGGTTGCAAGACTGTTGAAAACAAAGGGTTGGGCTGTTTCAGCTCTTTAAGTCTGTTAAATTCTGCTCCATACTTCTAAAATTTTTATTTTTATACTGTATTGAGGATTTGTTCCGTTCTGTGTATTGTATTGTATTGACCCCCTTCTTTTTGACACCCAAAGCACGCCCAACCTACCTGGAAAGGGGTCTCTGTTTGAACTGCCTTTCCCAAGGTTTCTTCCATTTTTCCCTACAAGGTTTTTTTGGGAGTTTTTCCTTGTTTTCTTAGAGAGTCAAGTCTGGGGGCTGTCAAGAGGTAGGGCCTGTTAAAGCCCATTGCAGCACTTCCTGTGTGATTTTTGGGCTATACAAAAATAAACTGTATTGTATTGTATTGTAAGACTTTTAGATTAACCATTGAATATTAGGCATGTGACTCCCAAGAAATCTAGAAAGGCCCTGGTAACTTAACTATAAAAGCCGGGAGCTGAGCTGTTCAACACCCAGTACTGGGAAAATGTATGTGATAGAACTTATTGAGTGTCAACGGCTGTTTGTTCTGTGCAGACATATCATTAATCTCTGTTCTGTGACTGTTAGTCAACATAAGGAGGTCAGACCTGCATCATCTCATTCTTCTGTTTGACTCCCTGTGTTTCAGCCTCACTATTACATATATTTCTTAATGGCTTATAGTTACGCACTGCTTTCCTCACTGAGCAAAATAATGACTGCATTTCTCCCAGATGTTGCATATAAAATATACAGTTCTGCCTTCCTTGTATAAATCCTTTCAACCAATTTAAAACTGACTCTCTTTGAGCCAATCCTCTTACCCTCACACAGCTCATTTCAGTCTTGCAGTCTTCTATCTGGCTGTTGTTGTTTGAACTGTGTAAGCAAAAGAAGAATTAATCTAGCTGTTCAAAATCCTGAATCCAGTAGATTTCTTTCAGCTCAACTGTGAAAATGAAAGGAAACTGAAAAGTAAGGGGGATTCCATAAAAAGTGCCTCCTTACTCAGAGTGTGGTGGGAGTCTACAAACAGCAGACCAATTAATTCCATTGTATCATTTTAGGAATAAATAGATGAAGCCTGAATAATGACACCTATCCAAAAAGATACACTGCCAGAAAGCTTGCATAGCTTCTTCTCATTTGTTCACTTTCATCCAAATATGAGATTAATAAGACATATTGTACTTACTTTGCTCCCCTTCACTTTTACAATGTTAGATGGGTAACTTAATGTATGAGAAGACTAACCTTGCCCTAGACCAGTCTTACATTATGGCAGCTGTGACAATGAATAAGAGCCGTTATCATCTTTTGATATATAGCACTTGCCTGACCTTCCAGAATACGCCGAGGGATTTCTGCAAGCCTGTCACTTGCAGAAATTATGGCTTGTAAAAAGTTTTTTGCTCATTTCCTTTTCTTACCACTTCTACACCACGGCAATTTTGGAAGCAAACTAATAAACACTGATCAGCCACAACATTAAAACCACCTGCCCAATATTATGTAGGTCCCCCTTGTGCCTCCTAAACAGCTCTGACCCTTTGAGACATGGACTCCACAAAACCTCTGAAGGTGTCCTTTAAATCTTGTAAGTTGCAAATTGGGGCGTCCATGGATCAGACTTGTTTTTCAAGCACATCCCACAGATGTTCGATTAAATAGAGATCAAGGGAATTTAGAGGCCAAGTCATTGCCTTGAACTCTTTGTCATGTTCCTCAAGCCACTCCTGAACAATCTTTGCAGTGTGGCAGGGTGCATTATCCTTTTGAAAGAGGCCACTGTCATCAGGGAATACTGTTGCCATGAAGAAGTGTACATGGTCTGCAACAATCTTTAGATAAGTGGTATGTGTCAAAGTAACATCCATATGAATGCCAGGACCCAAGGTATCCTAGCAGGAATTCCCTAGAATATCACACTGCCAACACTGGCTTACTTTTTTCCCATAGTGTTACCTTCTGACATCTCCTCCCGAGGTAAATGATGAACACGTTCCAGGCCATCTGCATGATGTAAAACAAAACATGATTCATCAGACCAGTCTACCTTCTTCCACTGCCCCATGGTCCAATTCTGACGCTCATGTGCCCATTGTAGAGACCTTTTGTTGGTGGACAGGAGTCAGCATGGGCACTCTGACTGGCCTGCGGCTACACAGCGCCATATACAACAAGATGTAAAGCGCTATTCTCTCATAACCAGCATTATGTTTATCAGCAATTTGTGCCACAGTAGTTCTTCTGTGGGATCAGACCTGATGGCTTTCACTCCCTGTGTATATCAATGAGCCTTGGGCGCCCATGACCCTGTCAGTGGTTCACCAGTTGTTCTGTCACTTTTGTTAGGTACCAACAACTGCGTACTGGAAACACTGCACACAACCTGTTGCTTTGCAGTTGCTATGCCCCAGTTGTTTAGCCATCACAATTTGGCCCTTGTCAAAGTTGCTTACATCCTTATGCTTACCCATAGTTTCTGTTTCCAACGCATCACATTCAAGAACGGACTGTTCACTTGTTTCCTAATATATCCCATCCCTTGACAAGTGCCACTATAACAAGATGATCAATGTTACCCAATTCACCTGTCAGTGGTTTTAATTATGTGGTTGATTGGTATAATTTAATAGTTTTAATTGGACATAATGTGTAGCACCAAAAATCTGTACTCAATCAAATTCAAGAAGCCTTAATGGGATACAAGAATGAATTAGAGCTATAAAAAACACATGAGACAGTGTAATAAATGCATTCTTATTGCCATTACCTTCTAAGCATATTCCATCTGTCCTTAAAAAGCACATGCCTTCCTAGCCATTACACTGTATTTATCCATCAGAGAAGGATGCACATGAGAACAATATTACGCAGATGATAATATAACAGCATTTACAGGAATCATGTGAATATGGAACTTTTAGGTACACTGTAGTAGACTATAAATAAATAAATAAATACACATTTCAAAATGCGGGTGATTCAATATTTAATATTGCTTATTCATATGACTATTGTCTTTTGCTCGATTTAGGGCCCATTTACTATTTTGGGGAGCTTCCACATTTTTTTTTTTTTAGTTCCATGTGGAATTTCAGCAGGTTAATTAGAGACTCTGATTTGTGTCGGTGTGAAGGAGAGAAGATGTGTGCTTTCCTGTGATAGGTTTACATACTCTTGTTGTGGATTCAGCTTAGAAAAGAAGGATTGTAGGCATGACACTGGAAAATAGGTGGCCTAGATGTGCATGCGGCTTTGATACCTGTAATAAATACTGGAACAATTCATACCCCTACCCAGTGCCAGGGTAAGGCAATTCAGCTTGGGGAGAACCTAACCATCAGTGTTGGGGATAACAACTCTTGGTCACGAAAGGACACAGTTGGCTTTACTGTCCTTTTTGCAGCATGCACAGCCTGTGGTTACCTAGGACATCTAGCTCTTTAGGGTTTATAGGTTCCTTGGGGTGCAGAGACACCAGGTGCCACTAGAAGGAGGTCTACTCTGGTGTGTCTGTAATAACCTGAAATAAGTTCTAAGTAGGAACAGGACATGCCCATAGGAGGAACTTTAGTATTTAAATTCAAATACAGATTCGAACAAGCTGAAAGTAAGCTCTTGACTAGTGGGAAGTAGCTATAGCCTAAGAGGTATCACGATGAAATGAAAAATGTGGAAGCCTGTGGCCATGCCAGCCTAACAACTTAAAGCAGGTTTAAGAGTTCAAAGAGGAGGCATCCGGAAATCATACTGAATTGTTGTTATTCTGGGCACTGAGATTTCTCAATAGTTCCATTAGATTTCACACTCTTCAGGGATGGTCCCTGCCTTATTCCAGGCACTACTGTGATAGACCTTGTATGGACTTTGAAATAAATAATAATAATGATAGTAGTTAGGATATAGCAGGTTGGATAATGGATGGTGTGACAGATAGGGGGCGATGTCGTCCCCTTGAACCCTCGGACCAGACACCAGGTAAAAGTCCAATAATTCAATTTATTCGGACAATAGTGCGCACAAAGCACCCTCCACTCCACAATACTCATAAATAATAACAATACACAATAACAATAATCAATCCTCCTCTCCCAGACACATTGTTCCCTTCCTCCCAACTCAGCTCGCCCGTCTGGGATTTCTCGCAATCTTTTATAGTCCTTGAGAGTGTTTCTCTCTCTCTGTCCATGTGACTGGCAACACTTCCGTGTCAGATAAAACACTCCTTTTCTTCAACCCGGAAGTACGTAATTTCTTCTGTCCACGTGACTGGGACGTACTTCCGGACTGTAGGGAAAATAGTCCTTTATCCTCCCTGCAGCGTCCTCTGGCGGCCCCCATGATATCCAGCTGGGCTGTGAATAAACACTCCATTGTCCATGATTCCCTGCTGGCATTTGGGGCACCTCCATGCTGCATGGAGAGCTCCATCTGGCGGCCTGGGGGTATTGACCGGGATGAATGGCCAGCCATATTCTACAATGGATGGAAGGATAACAAATACAGTTATATTCTCTGGTCAGGTCTTTAGTTCTTATGTAAGTGATAAGATTTTCTTGGTTTTAAGAGGGTTTGTTAAGTGCAGCACAGTAATTGTTTTCCTCCAGAGTTTTTTTAAAGATCAAATGATACACAACTACTTGTCATCTGTGAATTTTTTTATCATTTCAATGTAATGCTTTATTACTTTCTCGTATATGAAGTATAGGGAAAATATTGTAATCATCTAAAAATGTGATTTCGAGATTTTGATGAATCTCGACGTTTTAGTCTTCAGTCCGAAAATAACATTTTTGGAATTATGTCTGTGTGTGTGTGTTTGTATGTTAACATGATAATTTGAGTACGCGTTCACTTAGGTCAGCCAAATTTTGCATACAAGTACCAGGTACAAAAAGTAGATTTTTATCAACCTTTAGGCTATTTCCATTAACCGTAAGTGGTACTTTTTTATTCATGCAGCTGCAGAGTCTGATTTATTCAACTTTACTTTTATAATAATTGTTCAATATAATATTAATTTGATTTGATTTGTTGTTGATGGTTCTTTAATGTACATGATATAAAAATATAATCATTGTGTTGCAATTTACTCCACAAATATTCATCCCCATAACCGAGTATACAAGAAAGTCTAGGGGAGACCACTCACAATTTTTTTTAAATATGTGACAAGTACTTTGGGTCCCCCAAATGTCTTTTCTTTGCTTGCTGTGATACACAGTCCCACCCTGTAGACTATATAAGTGAAAGTGAAATTGGGATGATTAACTCTGTTTTTGGTTGAATCATTCGGGATTCTGTCTCCTTCCCCTCAGCTTTGAATCTAATATTTCCACTGAGGAATTTTGACACTTATATTCATCTTATCAGAAAAGTGAGATGATCAGTGTAATGGTTCCACTGTCCAGCTAATAAAATGTTAATTATGGATTTTAAATCTAAGATTTATTTTTCATAAGATTTTAGGTATAAATGTCTATTTAAACCCAGAAACCATGGATAGGTAAGATGTGCTCTGAATTTTTATCGTGACACCAGATTTCAGTGTGAGCATATTTTTAAATTGTGTTTAAGTAATCTATATTGCAGTTGAAAAAAGACAGGACACCAGTCCATCACAAGGTCAATTCATTCACAAACGTAGTGAGTGCCAAATGTACTATTGGCCTTTGCTTAGGTTCCCCTCTCCTTAAATGTATACCATTAAAAATGAGTTGACGTGGGTTTGCCTCTTATTGGGGATTTAAACCTTTAAGGAGTAGACACTACATAGACAGGACAGCTTGACTAAAAACCCAGAAAGGTATGAGGAGCAAAGGATATCTAAAGGTGAAGCAAGGAGTAACAGTGCGGGAAATCCAAAACTGGAGCCACCTACTGGAAGTGGGATTTTTGTCCAGATTTACAAGCATGACACATCTCAGAAGATGAACCCATTTATTTGTATTTTCTCTGGAGCACCAAACTACGACAGCAAGTTTATATTATTTATGTCAACTTGCTGAGGTTTCCTTCCTGCTTTAATCGACCTCTTATTGAACAATGAGGTCAGTAAAAGCAGACTGTTATTTTTTAATGAAACTGGTTAATAATGGCAATGCCATCATGAACCCTAGCATTATTTGGGCAATGCACCTGTTGTTTGGGGGGATTGTATTGTAAAATATATGTTTTGTCTGTAAATTTGTTTCTTTTCTTTACTGCTGTTCATTGAGTACTGGTCTGGGATTTGTGATGATTGGGTTGAACAAGGGCGAATGTTGGTCACTGAACCCCTCACAGATTTTGTTAAGTATTGCTGTTGGTACGATATCTGCATTCTGATTGTGTGGCTGGCATGGGGCTTAGTCAGACACTCTACCCAGTGGCACACACTCTACTACCTGCATAGTTTGCCAGTGTACTTTTAATTATGAAAGTAGAAAGAAAGGTGAAAAAGAATTTCATTTAAAATATTTTCCCCATATAGAATATTAACTTTGCAGTATATAGCAAAATAAATGTGTCATTGTCCTCAAATCATGAAATCAATGAAAAAACACTTGTGATGCAAATGTTTAAACAAAACAATGGAGTTTGTCTGAGAATTTCCAAACCGGAATGTCCTGTATCATCAGTTTCAGGACCATGGACAGTTACATAAAGCTTCTTACACTGTTGGCTGCATTTCCAGTTTTTCTATTCCTCATTAAAACAGACATAGTGTAGCCTTATTGATTTGCTCTTTACATGATTTTATCAGAGGCCAGTCTCATTTTTTGACAGACACACTCTGTTGAGTTCATTGAAGACTAAAGAACCTGCAACATTAGCTGCTTTTATGCGTATGTAGCTGTCCTTAGGAAAATTCTGTGGATTTTGTTTTGGGCATTTTTCTTTTTTTTTGTTGGTATTGGAAATGATTTAATGAATGGATAAAGAAAACTACGTGTCCTTTAAGTATTTCTGATCACTATGTTAAGGAAGATGGGAGGGGTCTGCAAAAGAGGATGTTATCAAAGAAGCAATTTTGCTTGTAAATACACCCAGTGTATGTTTGAATGAACATGAATAAAACATTAAAGAACTCTACGAAAAAATATTCAACCTTATGATATTATGAGGTCTTGATGCTATATACTGTGATGCAGCTTTACACAATGTATTGTGGACTGAATTAAAGCAGATGTTGTTCAAATTCATTTACATATGACTTGAAAAAAACTAATGAAATGTTTAATAAAATTTGTTGCTCCATTTTCACGCTTTGAGTAAAATATAGAAGATATTAAATCATCTGTGAATCTGGCACACTGTGCCCTAGAGGGAGAGCAGCCTGTGTTGCAGAGGCAGATGTGTTTCAGAGGTAAAATTGATTCACCCAAGCTGATATATGTGTTGATAAATATGATAACTAAAAAAAGGCAAAGTAGCTGGGCTGAAAATGATAGCATATGAGGAAAGCAAGTGACTAAAATCAGCAACGCTGAGAAAATGGAATATTGATTAGTGAGATTTGAGCTGTGCAGACAGAAGCTTTCCTGCAGCTCAAACCAAAGCTGGCTTTAGAGCTCCTAGAAATTGATTGTCAAACTAGAATAAACACAGAATTCTGTAATTTTTTTTCTTACTTTGGAAAGAAAAAGGGCCCTGAAGTGGTTTTTCCATTAAGGTGAAGGGGATGTGTCTTTAAGGAGGAGGCAGCTGTTTATTTGTGTGCTGTGTGTTACAGAACAGTTTTCATATATCTGGGATAATTAAGTTACACTGACTGAAAAAGTGATGGCAGAACATATTTGATTCACTAGTCTAACACTCTGCCCTCAACCTGCTAGAGCTCTCCTCTGCCTTCAACCGAGGTCAACCACTCTTTCTGACCTTGGCATCACTGGGACTGCCCTTAGGTGATTTGTGTCCCACTTCTTGTGCAGATCCTACCATGTGTCCTACATCCAGGTGAAGAAAGATGTGAAGTGTGCACCAGGCAAGCACAGGGGTGACCCAAGATTCAGTGCAGGGCCCTCTCCTCTTTTCTCAATACACTTCCTCACTAGGCCCTATCATCCTATACCAAAGTTTCTCTTGCCACTGCTATGCTGGGGATATGCAGTTGTACTTGTCTTTCCCACCTGAGGACCACACAGTATCAGTAAGCATCTCTGTATGTTTTACTGATATTGCATCCTGGATCAAGGAACATCATCTCCAGCTCAAGCTGGTAAAGGTGAAAATTCTTGTTATCTCTGCTTGTCCTTCTATTCAGCACCCCATCTCTGTTCAACTTGACTCATTATCGCTAACAGCTGCCAAGTCTGTATGCAACATTGGAGTGAAGATAGATGACCAGTTGTGTTTGAGGGACCATGTTGCTGCTGTCAATCAGTCTTGCAGAATCACACTATTCTATACGCAAAATCAGACCGTATCTGACAGAGTTTGCAGCACAATTCCTCGTCCAGGCTTTGGTCTTGTTACAACTGGACTACTGCAGCTCTATGCTGGCAGAAGGACAGGCTTCCTGTAGCGGCACATATTGAGCTCAGATCCTTGATGCTTGTCTACAAAGTAGCTAATGGGTCAGCACATACAGTATATAGATAAAGGTGCTCCTTCTTGACCTCCCTGATCTGCTGATGAAAGTCATCTGGTGATACCACCAAATCTCAATCCAGGATCATTTTGTGTGTAGCTTGGAATGAGCAACCTACCTCCATTCAAAATTGTGACTCCCTCACTATGTATAAGAAGTGTTTGAAGACTCCCTTTATTTCTGTCCAACCAATGTTAGTGGTTAGATCTGTGTAGTCTAGGAATTGCAACTAGCTTGCATTTTGTTCTGAGTTCTTCACCTGTGGGGATCAATTTTGTAACCTTCTCTTATAACACTTGTTCCCAAATAGTCCCCCCGGCTGATGTTTGTCTGATTATGTTGACCTCTTTTGTAAGTCACTCCGCTAAGCAAATAAATGTTAATCTAAATGTTTTACTGGATGAGAAAAGCTGTAGGTTCCTCTGACACTTTAAACTGGCAGAATACTTTGAAAATTGACCCAATACAGGCTTGTGCATGAGTAGGTCCTGTGATACACTAGCGTCCCATACAGATTTGATTCCCAACTTGCAACTGATATTGGTGAATTGACTGACTCTGATCTGCCATATGACCCTTAACCATATAAAGCAGATCTGACAATGTCATCTTATACAATTAAACACTGAGCCCCATGTTTTAGCAGCTCCAGTGCCCCATGCAAAATGTTCATGTTATCAATTTAGAACTATTTAATGTGTCTTGAATTATTATCAGTGATTAGATGTAATTTCCATAATCTGAGAAGAGTCTCCTGTAGCTATAATATACAGTGCTGATCAATCAACCAAAAATAACTGGAATTGAAAAAAAATTGTTTTAACAATTTTTACTTCATTAAACTTTAGTCTCCTTCAAAGTACTCTTTATGTGAATGAATGCACTTGTCCCAATGGTTTTCCCACTGGTGGAAACAGTTTTGGAATTGCTGAAGAGGAACATTGTCCAATGCCAGCAGCGATTTTTCTTTGACTTCCTCCACGGTACAAAAATGTTTTCCTTGAGTTCTTTTTTCATATGCAGAAACAAGAAAAAGTCACACGGAGTGAGATCAGGGGAGTAGGTAAGACACACAAGTCAATTCAGAAATCTCGTCAAAAGTCCAACGAACTTCGTAAATTGCATTGTGAACTTTTTCAAGATTTTCAACATTTCAAATTGTGGAAGGTTGGCCACATCTTGGTTGGTCTTCAAGTCACATTTCCCCTCGTTTGAAACGTGAAAACTACTCATAGAGCTGTGTTTTACTTAAAGCTTCCCCTTTAAAAGCAGTTTCAAGCATCACTACAGTTTCAGCAGCTATTTTCCCTAAGAGAAAACAAAATTTAACGCAGATTCACTGTTCTTTATGATCACCCATCACAAAAATGACTGAACACGTTTAATAAGCACCAAGGCACGGAATTCTGTATGAACAATACAGAGCAACACCACTTGGCAGACTGCCACAGAATACTGTAAGTATGGTACACCTGGCAGTGAAATTCGCAGCTAAGTCTAGATTGAGTCCCAGGTACAGATTCCGGTTATTTTTAGGTAACCCCTTGTATATAGTCCCTTTAATGCCTGCTAATGGATAGACTGATGAATGTCATGAAACGAGACACAAAAGTGCCATGCAGTATCATATATGATGTGAAAAGACAAAAGTACAAAAACAAAAATATCCTGAATTGATATGAAAATAATATTGCTAATGATGGGATGATTTTCAAGTTGCAGTTCTTTGTACTTTAGTTATGGAGCAACATTCTCTTCTAAAGCAGATCCAGCAATGAAAGCTGGCTTCCGGTTGAGGAGTTATTTAAATACAGTGGTGTGAAAAACTATTTGCCCCCTTCCTGATTTCTTATTCTTTTGCATGTTTGTCACACAAAATGTTTCCGATCATCAAACACATTTAACCATTAGTCAAATATAACACAAGTAAACACAAAATGCAGTTTTTAAATGATGGTTTTATTATTTAGGGAGAAAAAAAATCCAAACCTACATGGCCTTGTGTGAAAAGTAATTGCCCCCTTGTTAAAAAATAACCTAACTGTGGTGTATCACACCTGAGTTCAATTTCCGTAGCCACCCCCAGGCCTGATTACTGCCACACCTGTTTCAATCAAGAAATCACTTAAATAGGAGCTGCCTGACACAGAGAAGTAGACCAAAAGCACCTCAAAAGCTAGACATCATGCCAAGATCCAAAGAAATTCAGGAACAAATGAGAACAGAAGTAATTGAGATCTATCAGTCTGGTAAAGGTTATAAAGCCATTTCTAAAGCTTTGGGACTCCAGCGAACCACAGTGAGAGCCATTATCCACAAATGGCAAAACATGGAACAGTGGTGAACCTTCCCAGGAGTGACCGGCCGACCAAAATTACCCCAAGAGCGCAGAGATGACTCATCCGAGAAGTCACAAAAGACCCCAGGACAACGTCTAAAGAACGGCAGGCCTCACTTGCCTCAATTAAGGTCAGTGTTCACGACTCCACCATAAGAAAGAGACTGGGCAAAATGGCCTGCATGGCAGATTTCCAAGACGCAAACCACTGTTAAGCAAAAGAACATTAGGGCTCGTCTCAATTTTGCTAAGAAACATCTCAATGATTGCCAAGACTTTTGGGAAAATACCTTGTGGACTGATGAGACAAAAGTTGAACTTTTTGGAAGGCAAATGTCCCGTTACATCAGGCGTAAAAGGAACACAGCATTTCAGAAAAAGAACATCATACCAACAGTAAAATATGGTGGTGGTAGTGTGATGGTCTGGGGTTGTTTTGCTGCTTCAGGACCTGGAAGGCTTGCTGTGATAGATGGAACCATGAATTCTACTGTCTACCAAAAATCCTGAAGGAGAATGTCCGGCCATCTGTTCGTCAACTCAAGCTGAAGCGATCTTGGGTGCTGCAACAGGACAATGACCCAAAACAACCAGCAAATCCACCTCTGAATGGCTGAAGAAAAACAAAATGAAGACTTTGGAGTGGCCTAGTCAAAGTCCTGACCTGAATCCAATTGAGATGCTATGGCATGACCTTAAAAAGGCGGTTCATGCTAGAAAACCCTCAAATAAAGCTGAATTACAACAATTCTGCAAAGATGAGTGGGCCAAAATTCCTCCAGAGCGCTGTAAAAGACTCATTGCAAGTTATCGCAAACGCTTGATTGCAGTTATTGCTGCTAAGGGTGGCCCAACCAGTTATTAGGTTCAGGGGGCAATTACTTTTTCACACAGGGCCATGTAGGTTTGGATTTTTTTTTTCTCCCTAAATAATAAAAACCATCATTTAAAAACTGCATTTTGTGTTTACTTGTGTTATATTTGACTAATGGTTAAATGTGTTTGATGATCAGAAACATGTTGTGTGACAAACATGCAAAAGAATAAGAAATCAGGAAGGGGGCAAATAGTTTTTCACACCACTGTAAATATGCTGCCTTATAGGCGGGGCTTATGGCAGTCATACTGGAAGTGACACCACTCAATTTCCAGTTCTTTCTCTTCCTTCCTAGAGGAAACAGAAACTGCATTAATTTTGGTACATCACTCTTTTCCTTCCTTACCGTTGAGACACTCCATGAGGCTTGTATGTATCACAATAGATAGAAATACTGTAAACCAGAACATATATATATATATATTGTAAATAAAATAGTCTTTTGATATGTCTAAATATATGTAGATAATAAAACAAAATAATATAAATACATTACAATAATACCAATAGACTGTAGGAAAAAATATTCAGCGTCCAAAAATTCTATCGACCCTTATCTCAGTGGTCATTAAGTCTCTTCCTAAGCACATAGACAATTCACCATGGTGCAGGCAAACACTGGTGACTCGGAAAATATGGGAAAGTTGTAATATTAGGCCAGTCATTGCTAAGAACATATCCACTCATTATTCCAATACAAAAAGGAACAACATCATCAAAACGCCGGTACTTCCAATGTCTAACATCAGACACAGAAAAGAGAAAGAAAATGAGAAAGACTTAGTTACAGTCAATGCCAAAGATAGTTATCAGTACTTAAAAGTAATACAGACAGCAGCTCCAGCAGTCCTAACAAGACTCTGCTAAAGGGGCCTTTCACTTTTCATTTAAACACCGAGGCTGATTGACAACAGATCCAGATGGCAGTCATGCATAAAAACTAACTGTGCTCATTCAATAGCTTATCATTATACTTACTGTATAAAGGGTGTATATATGTCAAAAAGGTAAACAGCAATGGAAATGCTGCCCTGCACAGGTGAGCACAGCCTATGGGCAAGGATTACCCAGTAATGGAAACAACGGCCGTGCTCAGAGTCACGGTAATCCACTGTGGGAGGTGAGCGTGTAACCTTCTGCTTTACAGTGCAACACCTTACCCTTAGGCCAGGCATTTCCCATTACCCAAGCCAACACATTTCCACAGAAATCAGTTTGGTTTTCAGCCTCTACCTCAGTATCATATATAAAGGTACAAAAAGTAGAGTAGTGGTATGTTTAGCTGAAGTTTATAGTTTAGGGGTTATTATTTCCCGTGATGTTAGTAAATGGCGAATATGCCGGACCCTTTGTTCAGAGTGATAGTGTGATCAGGGAGGTCTTGCGAGAGGTTTCTGACAGGTGGCAGCACATGGCTTCTAGCTGGTGATGCTGGGATCAGATTGCCCATTCAAGGGCACATTCACGGAGGACAAGTATGGTCCGATACTCTCTTCCTTATCCTCTCAAGGCAGCTCAGAATTATCACTTTAAAGAAAAAATCATGCAGTAGCCAAGCAAATGAAAGCAAAGAATGTTAGCAGCCACTAGAGGAGGTTGCAGCCTCTTGTCTCTACAGATAAAATAGGGACCAGGTCGTTCCAAAGTTTAGTTCAACAGGGGATTTAAACCTGCCTCATGGTTACAGGTCATTGAGTCTAAAGAGGAAAGAGGAGTTTCAATGGCGGCTCATTATTGGGTGGAATAGGTCAGGGTCTAGAAAGATACAGCATGAAAGTCAGAAAGTGCTTTGGTAGTACTTGAGGAGGGCACACTGGCACGCCACCACATACCAAATCCCAGAGTGGGAGCAGAGCTTTGTTTCTTTTCTTTTTTTTTTTAATTTATGTTGTCAATTTTTTTGTTTTTGCCATGTTTGGGTGATTTTTGGTATTATTCCAAATGTGAATTGTCACCACAAGAGAGCATCCCCTATTGTTACTTTCCTTTTTCCCTTACTTGTCCCAGTAACTTCTCAATTCTAATTTTCAACAGGTAACAATCGAAATAATGTGAATATCTGCCAGTGCTATTATTACTGTAGCAGTTCATGTTGATTTCAGTTTAAAAATGTTTTCCATCCAAAATAATGTTTTCTAATAGGTAATAAAAAAATTAGTTTTCATATCTGTCATTTATATAGGAAGGTTTAAAGGATTGTGGTGGGCATAAACAAACACAACTCCCAAAATAAAATATATTATTATTCAGAAACTGCAGGACTTGCTTGGCTAAATATCATCATTTTTATATTTACTACAGATCTGTGACCAGCACTGTATAGTGGTCTGAGTTTTGTTAGTCTTGTATAAAATAACAGTGACGCCCAGGGAAATCTAAACTGGGATTTAGACCCTATAAAACTGAGACGCATAATGAGTTGCTTTCAAACAGCTGTTCTACTGGAGTAGCACATCATCTCTTTTATTACCAGTTTCTCTTTTCTCTTTGTTTGGTGTGTTTGTCAGTCAGTCAGTCCATATTACCTCTAGGTACTGTATATGGTGTAGTAGGTATGATATATCAGATCAATGAGCAAACAAAAAACAGAAAATGAAATGTATTCTACCACCTCACCTCTCACAAAAATCAAACCCTGAACACAAAATCAAAATTAATCTTTCCTATACTTAGGATATTGTGTTGTCACTAACTAAAATGACCGAAAAAAGGAACAAAGGGTGTTTTATTCTGCGAGAATTATAAACGAAACATAAATGAGAGTAGGGGTGTTAGACTACAACATTGTAGCCTTTTCATTAAAATACACTATTCAGAAAGAAAATTCATGCGTAAGATACAATGTAATGAACAGTTTGGATTTTTCTGAAATTCATCCGCAGTGTTTTTCATTGAAACATGACTTAGCCCTATAATGGTTAATTCTGTATTTGATACAGACAGCTTCCAACCAAACGTGAGAGAGCAGAGTGTGAACATCAAAACACTATTAAGGGCCAAAGTTGTACCCACTACCCTGAAACGTTTAGATTGTTTCACTTAACCAGGTCATCTTGCTTAATTATTCTGTGTTTAGAATATTCATGACCTAGATGTAAGGCCTTAAAAGCTCCCTAATGACCTAGTAATAATTCTGGGGTTCTCAACTAATGCAACTTTGGAAAAGATATTTAACCAATTTAGACATGGACATCCTTGACAAGTGTGGTATCAAACTTAAATTCCAACAGAACCTCAAACACAAAATGAAATCAAAAGCATGAAGAATCGGTAATAAGACTGGTCAGGGTGAAAACTGACAACAGTATAGGGGGGGTTGCTGTTTTTTCCATGCTCAGTATGGGCTCTGGTCCACCACAAACCATTGTTTAACAGAGTATGTGTAAATGAAATCAGTCACGCCGAATAAATTAAGGTTTTGCCTACACATGCACAGACAAAGACCCTATTTTACAGAATGCAGTGAGTCAGATTCTACTGTGACACCATCAAGTATCAATTAGGAACCAACCCAGGGTCTACCCACACAAGGGCACACATACAGTAACACACACTTTAGGGACAATTTTGACTCACCAGTCAACCTAACCTGTATGTCACGTTGAAGGGGTAATTCCAGAGCAGACTCTTAGCCAAATGAGAAGCAAAATTAAACAGTGCAGAAGTGATAGAGAGAGGTTAAGAGCATGCACTGATACAGCACATTGCCGCACCCACCGCATGACAAACCAATTCAGGATCCCAGATTAGGACCCGAGTGCAGCCATGCAACAGGTGACATCTCAGCACCACACGAGTTCAGATGAAATGGAACCAGTGTGAGGTTTTTTATGGTGGCTGCAGTGCCAGTTCTGCCAGCAACCCCCCAGGTTTTTCCCAGCAGGTTGGAGGGCCTAAATGCATAGCTGGATGCAGATTAATGTCATACACAGGACGAAGCAATCACAGATTGCTTAAGGGCCTAACAGAGTGGAGTCACTTTTGCCGTTTACGGGATTTGTACCAGAATCCTTCCGATTAAAAGTGCATGTCCCTAGCCTCAGAGCCACCACTCTGATAGGAAGGGAGTTTATTCAGTTCAAGTATTCAGGTCTCCAAAAATAGTAAAATGAAAGAAACATGAAAAATGGAAGCAACAAAATTACACTTGCGCTTCCCTGATCATCATGACAAAAACATAAGATATCCATCCCCAATGTATGAGTATATTCTCATTTCTTGACTCTCTTATAACACTAAAGTATGCTCCTCCTCTTCCTTTCCTTGTCAGCAGTTGCCACCACTCATCTCCAAAGCTCCCATGCTTACCTAACTGAGAAGAAAACACTTCCAGGGCCTTTTGGTTCCCATAGAGACCTCTTCAGAAACTACAACTCCCAGAAGTCTCTGCTGGTATTTTATTCAGTCTGGCAAACCAGTGTTGCTCCCTGCTAGCATCCAGGGCTTTTGCTACTTCCATAAAGCACTTTCTCAAGGGAGATCAAGTAAAGATATCCCAACTGGGATGTGTGCTGTCCTGTCATGTTCTTCATCTGAATGCTGTTGCTTACAATGTCTTCAAGATGTAAGATGAAAACAAGAGTACTTGGCAGAAAACTCCACACAAAAAGAGAATTAATGCGTAAACTCCACAAAGACAATTTCTGACAAAAGTAACAAGGAAAAAAAGAACAATATGAACAGGAAAAATTTACACTTTAAGAAAGATTACAGGTTACTTTAATCAAATACATTAACTGTAATAATAATAAATAATAATAAATTTTATTTATATTGCACTTTATGACTTCCTTCTGTATGCTAATCCTAATAATCATTTAATTTTCAGTTTTACCTTTGATTTTATTATCCAGCATTTTCAATTAGAATATTACAGGGCCTGGAGTCTGTTGTTGATCCTCAGGTGAAATTAAAGAACCATCTGTACGTGGGATGCATCACTGGGCCCACTCCTCCCCATCACGTCCAGCCATGTTGTGCTTGCAGCATACCAGCTACTGCTACGAGGGATATGCTAACCACTTCCCATCTAGCTGAAGAATGCATCTGTAAATTGATAAATTAATACACACACTAAAAGAAGGTCCTGTGTCCTTTCAGTCCCACCCAGCCTTATGATGTTTACTGAGTACCATTTTATTTATGTATGTGTATAACGATTGCCCCTAGTGTGTGCTTGGTGTGTGTGTGTGTGTGTGTGTGTGTGTGTGCCCTGCGGTGGGCTGGAGCCCTGCCCGGGATTTGTTCCTGCCTTGCGCCCTGTGCTGTCTGGGATTGGCTCCAGCGAACCCCCGTGACCCTGTGTTAGGATATAGCAGGTTTGATAATGACTGACTGACTGACTGTGTATAACGACTGCAACAGGCTGGCATTCTTTCCACCACTTTGCTTTAGATTACTATTCAGTCAGGCTCCTGGCCCTCAGGACACTGAACTGGATTAGGCAGCAATGAGAATTTTATCATGTTATACAGTATTATGTTATGTTATGAAATTGTGATTGTCAATATCTCTAATAACAATGTTTTTGTTGAAAATGGCACAAAACAAATTTCTGCATTAGGAGACAAATAAAGGTACTTCTAAATCCGATCAAACCACTCAACAAGAATTTTAGACTTGACAAGCAGCAGTCTAGATGAAATGGAAAAGTAGTTTCTAATTTAGTCTTGTTTTTAAATAAAATAAAACAAAAACGCTATTTGTCTGATAACAAAGAGCACACTGAATGCCTTAATGATATATTTTTTCCCGAAATCATGATATGCTTAGTCCTTTAGGGAACATCTAAAAGAGAAAAGAAAAAAAGAAAAATGAAAGTTAAAATAAAATTCCCATGGCGAAAAGCATTCTCTGCACCTGTCATTTCTGGACGCTTGCTCACATCTGTCATCTACTGGAGCAGACTTTTAATCTAGGGAGCGACTCATTAGAATGTGTGCCTTGCAAAGTCATTCATTTGCAACTGGCTGACAGAGAGTCCCCGTGCATTTCAAGAGAGCTGGGGGGAGACTTTAAACACAGAATCGATCTTGTCAAATGACAAACTATACTCTATAACATAACTTTATTTACTCATTTGTGCTTATAGGCACTTTTACAACAAGGTGCCTTCCCATGCATACTAGCCCTTTTCTGCTGCAAATTTGTATTAGAATAACTGGCTTTGAACGTAAGTGAACGAATAAACGTCTTCCCATGATGTTTTGTATCAATTTGAGCCAGACTACTAGTTTCTTGACTTCCTTGCTAGGTTCCTCACTATTTTCTTACTTCTCCTTTCCTTTTTGATTCTTGTGCTAAGGCCTGACTAGATAGATAGATAGATAGATAGATAGATAGATAGATAGATAGATAGATAGATAGATAGATAGATAGATAGATAGATAGATAGATAGATAGATAGATAGATAGATAGATAGATAGATAGATACAGACTGCATTCATGATTTAGTTCACTTTTCATTTGAGATTTTTATGGGTCTCAAATCTGTAGAAACAGAAACTCTTCTGTATTAAAACAGTCTTCCTTTTTGGTACAAATTGCTCCTACTTGGTGTCTATGTTTAAACATGTTTCTGCTTCTTTGTTGCTCTTTCCCCTTCTCTTTTTATACTTCCCCCCCACTATCATGATTGATAAGGATATTTTTATCTGTAAGTGTCTATAGTGGCTTTTTCCGCTAAGTAGTGTTGATTGGCACAATTTACCAAAGAAATTTTTTGCAGTGAATATCTTGTGTTTTATGATAACCTTAATCAATAAATATTTTCCTGGAAAACTGAACATTTCGTTCCAGTGCTCCATAATATTTTGCAAGGTCAGCATGACATCACAGAGCTGTAGCAGCCATGCGCAGACCCTTCATGCATGCATACTGTAAGGCTGCTGCCTGATCTGTGTCATACATGTGTGATGTCACAACTTGATCCCAAGTCAGACTGCTGGACTTGCACCTTGCATGCGCTTCTAAAACAAAACAAAACAACTGCAGTCTTTTGGGGGTACATTAGTTGACTATAGGGAATATATATTACGAGTATTATTACCACATATATAATACTGCATTCATAATTAGCTATGTGCTACAGCTACAAGTCAAAACAGGCTTAAAGGGTAATTCAGAAAGCTTGAAACCCTTTGAAATAATAATAATCAAAGATTTATTACTTTTTACAAGGCACTTCTTACCTCACGGTGAAAGAAAAAAAGCGCAAAATATCTCCACAGGTACATTGTAAACAAAAAAGAACAGCCAGTACCACGTTTCTTCTTTGTGGCATAGCCAATTTGCACTCCTATAATCAAACTTTATGAGTGCAATGACCTCTACGAGTTTATTTACATATTGCTAATCTGTGGCCATTTGTTGTATTTTGTTTGTGCTATTCAATCTCACCGCATCGTTGTTGTTAGCACTGCTGCCTCATAACACAAATCACATTTTTGGCCATAATAATTGTTCCATTATCGTTGGCAGATGCTTCCCTAGCCATCAGGGCACTTAAAAGATCATTGCACCATTATAATCCACTCAAAACTACTTTAGTTTCTCTTTCACCATGGA
The DNA here is from genome assembly GCF_016835505.1 of Polypterus senegalus. Classification (NCBI taxonomy): domain Eukaryota; kingdom Metazoa; phylum Chordata; class Cladistia; order Polypteriformes; family Polypteridae; genus Polypterus; species Polypterus senegalus. The sequence continues at coordinate 70,153,409 of NC_053163.1, read as the reverse complement.
CTTTGTTGCATTTTGCATACATCGTTGAAGTCCATAAACATTTTTGTGATTTTCCCAAACTCATGGTGACCTGAACTACGCAGGGTTCGCTCATCACTACCTCAGAGTTTTCTGAATCTCAGAACAGATTTTACATTATTTTTTTCTTTCTGGTTGCTGTGTCAGTGCCTTAGCCCTCTCTTTGCATTTTGCCAATGCTTGATGTTGTGACTTAATGACTTCATCCATTAATGGTGAGAGTGGATCACTGGTGCAGCCTACCTTCATCTCAAAACTTTGGTTATTCATGTCTCCTGTCCTGACCACCATTTGTACTTGCTCATATATTGACATCACTCATAATTTTGTTTTTAGTGACACTGTAAAACTACCAAAATACTGTGCTATGTAAAAGGCGCTATATAGCGCCCGACCCGGCACAGACCACGCAGAGGCAACGTGTACAAAACACTCAGGCTTTATTATTTTTCTTCAGCTGTGTGACACGTCTTCCCTGTGCCACACAGCCCAAACACAGTCCCAAAAGCACAAAGCCACAAAACTCACTTCTCCACCTTCTCTTCCACCACGCCTCCGCAAGCTTAGTCCTCCTCCTCCCAACCCTGGCTCCCCGAGTGGTGGTGGCTGGGGCCTTTTATAGCCCACCCGGAAGCATTCCAGGTGATTAACCACCTGGTCCTAATTGAACTTCCGGGTGGGGCTGAAAGCTCGTCCAGCCGGGCTGTGGGAAGCAGGCAGCTCCCCCTAGCGGCCATGCCGGGCCCCAACCAAGCTGTGGAGGACTCCATCTCCCATGGAGCCCTGCGGGCGGTTGGGGAATCACCGTCGGCCAGGGAGGCTGCCACCAAGCGTCCCGGGGGAGGTATTGGACTGCCCATGGCGACTCCCCCGGAACAGAAGCAGCAGGGGCGTCCCTGCCGGGCATGGGACCCGGCTGTCCGTCACGGCTAGCATAAACATGATATAAATAGACAACTGTCAGATAGAATTAGAATATTAAACATCTAGAACAAAACAGCAAAACATGTTGAAAGTCAAAAAGTAGTCAAGTCTTTATTGGTAGATTCTTTATAAATTGAACTAAAAATTGTTTTCTAGCAAATATAAAAAGCATTTGTCTCAGGTAGTTAACATATATAGCTCCTGTCCTTTTATAAGATGGCACCACCTGATATCACAAACATGCTCAACTGTGGTAACTGCAAACATAAAAAACACAAAATTGAACAAGAGTGACATGAAATGAATTGCTGAAATACAAAACTTAAGCAAAAGAAATATTAAAATGAATTTGTCAATTTCTAACCATCCGAATACACAGGTAATGACAAAGAAGTATGCAGGACGTGCGTACGTACTACCTGACACTCCTCGTCCATCTGCCCCAGGGACTCCAGTTATCACTATGTAATTGCTGAGTTTCTTCTCTTATTAGATAATTATGGCAAGCCGAATTAACATTTAGAGATATCTCAAAATGGATTTTAAGATATCTGGAAATGCATTTTAGATATCTCAAATTGACTTACAGATATCTAAAAATGCATCTATTTTAAGATATCTAAAAAGCATTTTATGATATCTTAAATAGATTTCAAGATATCTTGAAATGATATGCTGTACATTTTGAAATATCTGAAATGCATTTTAAGATATCTTTAATGCAATTCGAGATATCTTGAAATACGTTCCTGTGCATTTTGAGATATCGCAAATACATTTCAAATTATCTTAAAATAACTTCCTGTGCATTTCAAGATATCTCAAATACATTTTGAGATATCTCAAAATCATTTCCTGTAACATTTCCTATTCTTTCAATGGGACTTCCTGTGTATTTCGAGATATCTCAAAATGAATTTGAGATATCTTGAAATACACAGGAAGTTATTTTAAGATATCTTGAAATGTATTTGAGATATCTTGAAATGTGCAGGAAGTCATTTTAAGATATCTGAAAATGCATTTCAGATATCTCAAAATGAATTTGGGATATCTTAAAATGAGAAGGAAGTTATTTTGAGATATCTCGAAATATAATTTAGATATCTTAAAACGCATTCAAGATATCTTGAAATTCATTTTTTTTTCAGATATCTTAAATACATTTTTAGATATCTAAAATTGATTTCATGATATCTTAAAATGGGTCTCTGCTCCATTTCAGATATCTAACAATGTATTTCAAGATATCTCAAATTGTATTTCAAGATATCTAAAATGCATTTTAAGATATCTTTAAAAGGACACTCAATTATTTCAAGATATCTCAATAGCATTTTCAGATATCTACAATACAATTTAAGATATCTCAAATACATTTCCAGATATCTTAAAACAGCTTCCTGTCCATTTTCAGATATCTCAAATACATTTCAAGATATCTTAAAATGACTTCCTGCACATTTCAAGATATCTCAAATACATTTTAAGATATCTTATAATAAACAAGTAGTCCCATTGAAATAATAGGCAATTTTACAGGAAACGATTTTGAGATATCTTGAAATGCATTTAAGATATCATAAAATGCATGAAAGGTCAATTTAAGATATCTGAAAATTCATTTGAGATATCTTGAAATGCAGACACAATTATTTTGAGATATCTGAAACTGTATTTGAGATATCTTGAAATACATTTGAGATATCTCAAAATGTATTGCAGATATCTTAAAATGTAAAGGAAATTATTTTAAGATATCTCAAAGCGAGTTTCAGATATCTTAACAAGTAAATTACATTTTAAGATAGCTCAAATTTATTTTGAGATATCTCTAAATGTTAATTTGGCTTGCCATAGATAATACTTTGCTCCCATGCTGTGGTGATGTTCAGAGTAAACATTTATGAGGTTTCACCTTCCCACTTCATTCTGTTGATGTGAGCTAGATTGACCCAAAAACAATTAAAAGTAAGATGTATATATGTATTAAAATAGAAAGTAAACATATTAAGTGGTTATTACATCATTCAAGATGAAACATAGTCACAAAACTTCAGTGTAAAGCCTACCTGCTTATTTATTTTAATTTTATTTTCTTTGAAGAAATGATTTGAGAGGTCAGTATTACATTAAAACTCTATGAATTTAGGTAACAAGGTTATCTTCAATGTTGTTCCACTTGGGGCTACAATTTAGAAGGACCTTCACATGGTTTCTATACCAGGTAAACACACATTAATGTCATTCGGTCTTCTATTTGCTCTCTCTGGCTACCATTCTGACATCAATTCAAACGCTGTTTATAGTTGCTTATCTGTCATGGAGGCTTCAAAAATCCTGTTCTCCACATAATTGACATAAGTATGCTACAATACCAGCCGCTGCTATGATGTTGCTGGCATTATCGTTTGATGTAATATTATTGCAAACCTACCCTACTTGGTTTATATTTTGCTGTCTTCCCAAATCTGAGACATTTAATTGAAGCTGCATTTACATATTTACTGTATGTTTTTTGGAAAAGGCCACAATCCTACTCTATGTATGCATTCCTGGTCTCAGTATCTAAAGTCTGTTGTAGTACAGGTAGCAGCCATGCCTGTGATATTGTGGCCGTGCTCTATATTCCTGGCCAGTAGATGTTTGTATCAACACACATGAAAGTTTCTTTATGTGGGCCATGCAGGATCATGATTAATGATGTCAAAAGGGCATCTTTAATGCTCTGGAAATCTCCATCATGGAGAATCCCATGCCCATGATTGTACAGTATTTTCTCATACCTTTTCTTAAATTCTATCCAAGATAGACAGTATAACTACACGTTTAAACCAATGTAAAATACCACTTATTTTTAGCTTGCATATTCCTGGTGATAAACTGATTCCATGTAGGATGGCATTTTAAACATTTACCTGACAAATACAGTAGAATTTGTAAC